>NC_056728.1:1445749366-1445869366 GCF_019279795.1 Protopterus annectens
CCAAACTATTGTATTTTGGTGTAAACTACAGTCATAGCAGCTCCGTGCTACTTGTTAAGACAGACTTTTAATTAGATATTACAAGTAGAATTCCTCACTTTGAAATAGAATACAAAAGTACTTTGTTATTGGAATGACAGCATAAGTAATTATCTCTACATCTGAAAAATTAGCTTGATCTTCATTACCCTGAACACTTCAAAGGATACACCCCATTTAATTATTCTTGGGGTAGGGCCATATAACACGTGCAGGCAAGAAAAAATAAAACATCAAAAAGCACAAAGTAAACTGTCAAAATCTGAGCTGGAAAAGAAATGTAATATTAAATGTATCAGGAAAGAAAACTGAATACTTTGGTGGATAAATACTGATTTGCTAAGTCACTATTAAGAAAAAAGAAAAGAAAATAACTTGAATTCCACCACCGCAAATTTTCTGTTTATGTGCTCAAACCAGAATGAGTGCTCACTTAGTCTCTAATTGCTTATGCTTTGAAATGATAATTAATACAACATTCACAGAAACATGAATTTGACAAGAATTAAAATGGATTCAGTTTCATGTCATAAGTTATTAGATGAGTTGCATACTATTACATTTAATGTACATCAGTTTGCGGATCCACCAGTAATCACTCATGTAGCTGGACAAAACTGACAGTAAGATTTCCTCTTACACAGCAGAAGAATGATGCACATCTGTCATTCAGAATTATTTGTATGTTCATATGTTCATACCTTGTTACTAGACTATCAATCACTAGGCTCCTTACAAGCCTAGCTGTGCACCCCAAACCATTTTGGGATTAGTATCATATGGGGGGGGCGTGTTAGTAGGCAGATAGCAGAGGATTTGTAAGAGAGATCTTACGATACTACTTTTCTTATTGATGTCCTCTGTCTATAAGGGACATAGGGCCAGACATGGGGTAAATTTACGATTTACCATCCAGTGTCAAGGTTTGCTTTGAATAGGAACTTTGTTTTTAATGAATGGGGAGCATATTGCATAGCAGGGAGATCCTTTTGGGGATATATCTGTCTCTCCAGTATGCTCTGTTTATGCCACAAGTAAAGTTCAGATCCCTGGATCTAGTGTTTCTGGTGCTGTATGTTTTTCATATGTGCAACAGATCCTTCAGGACTGGGTCTGAGAAAGTCCTGTGAGCCAGACAAAGATCCCCGCTCAGCAGTGTATAGGAGACCAAATACAGAGACAGAGCCTGTAGGCAAGCAGGACAGGGTATTCATGCCCTGAATTCTCACTGTGAGAAACCATTGTGCTCATTCAGTATTGCTAGTGTCTGGTTAGATACATACCAAAGGGGGCATTGTATTCAATGGCAGGTTTGATAAGGACTGAGTAGAGTGGTACTAGAACTTCTTTGGACCTGATTGCCATACCTTTTCCTATAAGATGGGTAACGCAGAATGATTCTCTTATTATCTTATGTTGGTCAAAGGCCAGATCACTGTCTACTTATTTTCCCAGATCCCCGATTACTGGGTTGATTCTTAGGAGCATTTTATCAATGAAGTAATTAGCTTGCATTGACTGTTTCCCAAAAGGCATTATAATGTGCTTTTGACATTGAGTTTTAGGCCATGGCTTTGGCACCAATCATTTCACTGTGTTAATCCCATTTGCAAGAATTTTGTATCTTGGTAGTAATCTATAATTGCTCCTAATTTACAGTTATCTGTGAACTCGGTGAGCCAGAGACCTTTAATGTTAGCCTTGACTTCAGAGAATAGATGCCAAACAGGAGTGGGCCCAGCACGGAGCTGAGAGGTACTCCATTGGTGAACGGTCTTTTGGTGGAGGTGGTTTCAATAATGCTGACTTCTTGGATACTGTTGCGAGCCATCCGGCTACCCAATGAGTTATGAAAAAAGTTTTCACCTAGCTCACAGACTTTGTTCACAATGCCTGAGTAGGGTATTGTATCAAATGCCTTAGCCAGGTCAAGATAGACAGTATGCACTGTTTTACCCTCATCCATTGCCTGGGTGACCGTATCAAAGAAGTCTACCATGTTAATTAGACATGACTTTCCCTTAATAAAGCCAAATTGGGATGGGCCCAGTGTCTGCAAATTGCCAATGTCATTGTTTTTCATTTCCATGATAATTCATTCCTTGGCTTTGCATATTACTCTTGTTAGACAGATGGGTCTGTAGTTCTCTGGGTCGCTTGATGGTCCTACCTTATGGAGGGGAATGATTGTTTGGTCCTCCATTCACTTGAAATGCAACCTTTTTCCATACTTTAGTTGAAGAGTATGTTAATGGCTCCTGATAGGTCATGTTTTAGACTGTTCAGAAGGCAGCCGTGAATGTTGTTGGGACCTATGGAGGTGGTGCTCTTGGCTTTGGTGAGTGCTGTCAGCAGCTGGTCCATGTTGATAGCTGGTGGGAATTATGTTGGAGCAGATTTCACCTGGAGGAGGAGGGGATGTGGGGAACAAAGTCTGAGCTGACTTTATTGGCCAGTAGATATCTTATGTCTCCCTGATAGGTGTAAGTAGTACCACTCACCGTCAGTTCAGCACACTGTTGTGTGTTACCTCTAAAGTCCCAGATATAGCTGAGGAATGCCTTCTAATTGGCCTTAGGCTGTGAGGCTATCCTGTCCATCATAGTTGGCCTTATTGGATTTAATTATATCTCTTAATTTCTTGTTTAGTTATATAAGAGAGCACTAGTCTTTAAGGATGTTGCTTTTGTTGATTTTAGCCATGAGTTTTTTTATTTTATCATGTAACCTGTCGGTGTAGATTCCACCAGTGGGGTTTGCTTTTAATGTTTGTTTTGGGTTTATTTCCTATAACTCTTCTACTAAGCCATTTGCATATTTGTATAGTGACTCTTTGAATAATTCTGCATGGGTAGCTCTGGTTTCTGGACTGGTGAAGCCTTGAATTTTGACAGACTGTCACTTAATAGGTTCTAGTTTGTCTGTGAATAACAATTTAAATGAATATATCTATTATTATATCTTTAGAAAGATGATACATTTGACAGAAAAATAGCAGAAAATTACTTTTATGATCACAGAAAAAACACCCTTTACCACTTAGAAGGCATATGATAGTGCCCTGAAAATTAAACTATTTACTGTGAGAAGCAGGAATTCCATATTTTTGCCTCATGCTTTTCCATGTGGGACGCTTTATTATTTTTCTCATTACATTATCATCTGTTGCATAGTAACACATGGGTCAATGCCTTCAATCTCTATATGAATGAGTGGTTCCTCAGGCCAGCTTCCAGTTATATGAACACAGCCTGATCTAATGTTATTAACTATGCCAGAGCCTCTTCTGTGACTTAACGCAATGCTCAATGTGAAACTTTAAAGAATTATATGTAACAGGCAGGTGATACATAGGTTTGGGCTTTCTTCTATTCACAAGGGAAAATCTACAGCAATTTTTACTTTCTGAAACATGCACTGAATAAAAAACACATATAATAACAATAACAATAATATTGCAATAGCCCCTATAAAGATTGATTTGTTTGAAATTGTACCCTGCACATGCATAAATGTTGCAATATTTTGAATACTGACATTTGCCAATCTATATAACTTTCACTTTTAGATTTATTGGAAAACTATAGACTGAGGTGCATTTAAAAATGATGATATTTCACTGATTTGTCATTATAGCAGGTATACAGGAATCTGGCACACAGTGCAGAAATACCTTATTGGGAGGTTAGTGCAATGATGGATGGATTTTTTCAATACTCAGCTGTAATGAAGTATGCATTCTGAAGGGCACGGTGTAGCAATGCATTGTCTGCTGAAATCAGTGTTTATTCATCTGTAAGAGAATAATTTTCATGCCAGCTGTTCTGGAAAACTGCATATTACAAATAGGTATTGCAAGGTCCAGCTTGTATTTCTTCAGCTATTTGTGCCTCAAAATGGTGTGAACTGAGATATGTGTATAGGTGTTTTATGCTGGTGGTTTGCAGATTTTTTAAATGCAATTTAATATTATGGATTTCTGAACAGAGTCACAGTAGCATGGAAGAACTGAGGGCCAGATTCAATAAAGCCTACATAATGTGTACACGGTATGTATGCAATAAAATTCTTATCACATTTTTTGTGCTTTCTAGTTACTGAGAAAGAATTACACTAAGTGTACATATAGTCTACTTTTTGTGATAACCTGTATGAATCTCTGTAAATATGTAAAGCTGCAAGAACAGTAGGAAAACTAAAATTAGGAGGAAGAAGGTGTGAATTATGCCTGTGTTGTCTATTCACCCAGAACAGTGTACACTTAGTCCCCCAGATTCTCAAAAGCATGCACGGAGTGCAAGATCTGTGCAGGAGCTCAAGCAGGCAATATGTCTGCCATGCAATCCAGGAACAGCCTGCAGGGGTGTGCACGAGTGCTCCTGCACTAATCCTGCACAGACTAAGCACTGGTATGCAAATCAGCCCACTTGCAGGTGAAATACATGCAAATGAAGAGATTTTGATATCCAAGAAGCTTGCAACAGTCCATGCAAGACTAGTGCTATCTGCAGAAATGTACTCGTTTAGTAACAGAGTACATTTCAGCAAAATCCAAAACGGAACCATGACAGCTCCAAATAAAGGCTGCATATCATGTAGTAAGCATGCCAATGGCCAAGTATAAGGCCATTGGCATTGCAAACATAAAACAAAATACAAAAATCAACTGTAATTTTTTTTTAGTCGATCTCGGCTGTTTAAGCGTAGGGAAGCAGCTTGCAAATGGGATCGGGGGGAAAATAATAAAATAAACCCAAAATAAGCAGTCTAACTAAAATCACTATTCTGCCATGCAAGTCAATGGCAGGCAGAAGACAACCTGGCCAGTGAGTAGTGGTTGCTAAGGAGGGAGGCTCAGTGTGAGAAATGTAACTATGCCTTAGCAGGCAATCCTATGAAAATGAGGGGAAAGATAGTGAATCCCAGTTTTCCCCAACATGTGAGTCAGGCCCCAATAGTGTAAGAGTAGGAATAGCTTGGCACAAGCCTAGGAGTTAGGTGACATCATGGGGGTGAGTGTCAGGCATACTGTAAGCAGACTGGAGCCCTGTGGCTCGGGTTTGCTCCTAGCTTAGCACAGCTAAGCTGGGGGGGGGGGGTGTCTAAACTTGCTTAGCACTCTTAACAAAGCCTAAGTGGGTGTGCGTGCTGCACAACAGGTTTTACAGGAAGAAAAAAGAGGTTAAACCAGGAAATAGCAGCAGTGTGCACATTTGAGCACTCTGCGCAGTGCGAACACGGACTTAAACAGGAAGGCATTGGGAAGGGAAAACAGCAGTATGAAGGTAACCAAGGAGAACTAGCTTAGCTGCCAGGAGAAATGTATCAGAATCAGCCAATTACACAGGCAGCAGACCTGCCCAGCCCAGAACACTACTATAAGCTAAGGAAACACCTTCCCCTCTGGTTTTTCCCACATTTTACACCACCGGTGTAAACAAGTGGGGAGCTTTTAACACTCACAATGGCAAAATGATAGGGGCTGCAAAGGTATCATACAACTTGTGGAAGAGGCTGACGGTGGTGAGGATGTGAATGCTGTCAACCAACCCACAGTGAGGAGATGGAGAAGAGTGTACAGACCCGTGGTAACCTACCATGGGCTACATGAGCTGGAGATAGTGGAGCGCTATAGGGTGGACAGGGACCTCCTACAGCAAAATGTTGAGCTGTGCTGGCCACACAGAACTAACAGAGGGAAACCCATCCCAGTGGATACCAAGGTATGTGTAGGCCTAAGAATACTAGCTACAGGTACCTTCCAAAGGCTGACTGGGGATATGATAAGGATTTCACAGGCATCAGCAAACAGGATACTCCACCAGTTCCTGGATGCCATGTCAGCACATGTCGGTGAGCACATATATTTCCCCAACACCTGTGAGGCGTTGGCCAGCAATATGCAACTGTTCCACCAAATAGCAGAATAACCTGAGGTAGTGGGTGCAATAGACTGCATGCACATATTAATCAAAGCACCACTCGGTGAGCATGGTAGGGTCTACATCAACTGCAAGGGCTTTCCCTCCATCAACTGCCAGGTCGTGTGCGATGCCAAGGGCATAATAATGAATGTGTGTGCTGGCTGCCCTGGAAGCTATCATGATTTCCATATCTGGCATCTGATGCAGCTGTACCAGAGATTTGCCAATAGGGACATCCCTCACAGTCACCTAGTGGGGGATGCTGGATATGCACTGGAGCCGTGGCTTATGACACCCAACAGAAATGCACACACACTCGAACATGAACTCTATAATGAGACACACACACAGACCAGAATTATAGTAGAGCTTGTGTTTGAGATGCTCAAGTCACGGTTCCAGTGCCTGGACACATCCAGTGGAGCCTTGCAGTACTCACCAGCTACATGTACCCAAATTGGCCTTGTATGTGCCATGCTACACAATATGATCTTGTGGAAACAGCTGCAGTAGGAACAGCACGGGGCAGAGCCACACAGCCCCCCACCATTGCCAAGGCCTGCACAGGCACAGAGTGACTCAGAGGAGGAACAAAATGAGCCTGCCCCAGTAGGCAGAAGGAGGCGCGCCCAGTATGCCCTGGCCTTGGCAAAGAGGCAACACATAGCACATACACTGACACAGGAGGGACACATGGAAAGACACCTCTTTCCGATTCTCATATACAGTAAAATGGATGCCAAACATTACACTACCTGTGCCTTACCATGTGTAGGGAGTGTACTATGTGCATCTGACATAGGCAGCACTGCAGCACCACCCTCAATACTGGGACACCCACAAGGTAAGAGACTCACACATGCCAGTTAGGGGGGGTCACATACCCAAAAACAGTCGCAGCCAGCAGGACAGGTGTAGAAAAACACAAACAAAGGCTGTGCTATGGCCTCTGAATGAGGCCTATGGGTTACCTCCCCCCCAGGCCTACACAGCCAGACTACAGCAGGTCAGGCAGTGGGATGTCAGTTCTGAAGGGTAGGAAGTCAGAAACTAATATGTAGGTAATTAAAAGCTATGATCTGTAGTACACTGGTATGCCTCTAGCCAGCACGATAGATAATACTACAGACTGAAATGGAGTACCCGACATACCAGTACAGTCCTAGCAAATGTGTACAAGTGTCAGGTTTGCCCCGCATCCAACGTAGAAATGTAGTCACAGTCAGGTGTGCCCCACCCCCAATCCTGTGTAGAAACATAGAAATAGTCAGGTGTGCCCCCCCCATCCTACGTAGAAATATAGTAACAGACAGTCAAGTGTGCCCCCCCCCCAATCCTGTGTAGAAATGTAGAAATAGTCAGGTGTGCCCCCCCCATCCTACTTAGACATATAGTAACAGTCAGGTGTGCCCTCCCACAATCCGGTGTAGAAATGTAGAAATAGTCAGGCGTGCCCCCCCATCCCACAGTCCTCTGTAGAAATGTAGAAATAGTCAGGTGTGCCCACCTATCCTATGCAGAAATGTAGCAACAGTCCATGCCAAATGACTGAATGATACCCTGCAGAGACAGCATGCTACCTGTAGGTGTACAACACAAAGCTCAACACTGCAGTACAAACTACCTGGACTCGATCCACACATTCAGTACAGACAGCCATACTGGGCATGCCCACACACTAAGAGTAATGAAGGCAATGTCAATCAACAGCATACTGAAAGGTCATACCAGGCATGCTCACATGTCTGCAAACACCAGTGGACCAGACATATCTGGCAGCCACAGATGTTAGTGCACACACTCCTCAGTATGCACCACACATGCTTTGCACACACAGTGGATAGGAATACAGGCATATATGTAAGGACAGCACACTATAATAAGCTCAAGGTAGACATACATAGATATGTGGAAAAGGGAGACTGTGACATGGAGCTATACAGGGCTCTCCCACCCAGCACACAGCCAAAGGGCCACAGCCACATGTGGGTCTGATGTCACGCACTGCAGATACTAGCCACCAGTATCTGTCACCGTTACAGAGCATGTGGTGCATGTGCCACCTGTGTAACATGAACATTCAAGGAAGTAGTTATCTAGCAGCTGTATACAAGTACCTCTGGAATATGACCCAGGTTGTGCCTGCATGTGGCATGTCAACCCCTAGATTAATGGGTTATGGCCCATGCACACACAATACCCTCCCCATAGCCCCACTATGACAAGCCTGCTGAGGTCATCTACTGTGAAATACACCTTTGTGAGAGTTACGTCCCAGTAATCTCCATGGCATGTCCCATAACTGCATACTGTTGTAGTGTGATAAACTAGTCAAGTAGGAGTTCTAGCCCCAGCCTTGGCAAGTGTGTGCGTGTGTGTGTATAGAGCAATGTTTTTTAGGCTGGTCACACTCCCTACACTTGAAATGCTCTACTTTGGTAAGGCTGCTGATGTCATCCACCTAGAAATACATCCCTGGAAAGATTGGAGCCCAATAATCTATGGGGCGTATCCCATAGCTGCGTACTGCTGTAGTATGATAAACTAGTTAGGTAGGAGTTCTAACCCCAGCCTTGGAAACTTTGTGTATGCGTGTGTGCTTGTTTGTCTGTGTATAGTGCAATGTTTTTTAGGGTGGTCACACTCCCTAAAATTGAAATGGTCTACTTTGGTAAGGCTGCTGATGTCATCCACCTAGAAATACATCCCTGGAAAAATTGTATCGCAGTAATCTCTGTGATGTGTCACATAACTGTGTACTGTTGTAGTGTGATAACCTAATTAGGTAGGAGTTAGAACCCCGTCCTTGGCAACTGTGTGTGTATATATCTGACTCTGTCTGTATAAAGAGCAATGCATTTTAGGGTGGTCACTCTCCCTACAATTGAAATGCTATACTTTAGTAAGGCTGCTGATGTCATCCACCTAGAAATACATCCCTGGAAAGGTTGTATCCCAGTAATCTGCATGGTGGGTCCCATAACTGCATACTGTTGTAATGTGATAAAATTGTAAGGTAAGAGTTCAATTCCCAGACATGGCAACTGTTTGTCTGTCTGTGTAGAGAGTAATTTATTTTAGGGTAGTCACACTCCCTACAATTCAAATGTTCATCTTTGGTAAGGCTGCTGATGTCATTCACCTATAAATACACCTCTGGGTAGTTATAGCCCAGTAATCTCCTTAGTGTGTCCTGTAACTGCAACCTGCTGTAGTGTGATAAATTAGTTAGGTAGCTTTTCTAAACCCAGATATGGCATGTGTGGGTCTGTCTGTGTAGAGAGCAATGCTTTTTAGGGTAGTCACACTCCCTACAATTCAAATACTCATCTTTGGCAAGGCTGCTGATTTCATTCACCTAGAAATACACCTCTGGGTAGCTATAACCCAGTAATCTTCATAGCGTGTCCTGTAACTGCGACTTGCTATAGTGTGATAAATTAGTTAGGTAGCTATTCTCATCTCAGACATGGCAGGTGTGTTTGTGTGTGTGTGTCTGTCTGTATAGACAGCAATGCTTTTCAGGGTAGTCACATTCCACCTGTGGAAGCATGGAGGTTTTTAGGGGAAATGGCAGTGGAGTTTTTAACTAGAATGTTTAATGAAATCTTGGAATGTGAGACGATGCCTGAGGAATGGAGAAAAATTGTTTTGGTACCGATTTTTAAGAATAAGGGCGATGTGCAGAGCTGTAGTAACTACAGAGGGATTAAATTGATCAGTGACAGCATGAAGTTATGGGATAGAGTAGTGAAAGCTAGGTTAAGAAGGGAGGTGATGATTAGTGATCAGCAGTATGGTTTCATGCCAGGAAAAATCACTACAGATGCAATGTTTGCTCTGAGAGTGTTGATGGAGAAGTACAGAGAAGGTCAGAAGGAGTTGCATTGTGTGTTTGTGGATTTAGAGAAAGCATATGACAGGGTGCCTAGAGAGGAGTTGTGGTATTGTATGAGAAAGTCGGAAGTGTCAGAGAAGTACGTAAGAGTGGTACAGGATATGTACGAGGGTAGTGTGACAGCAGTGAGGTCTGCGGTGGGAGTGATGGATGCATTTAAGGTGGAGGTGGGATTACATGAAGGATCAGCTCTGAGCCCTTTCTTATTTGCAATGGTGATGGACAGGTTGACAGACGAGATCAGACAGGAGTCCCCGTGGGCTATGATGTTTACAGATGACATTGTGATCTGTAGTGAGAGTAGAGAAAAGGTGGAGGAGACCCTGGAGAGGTGCAGATATGCTCTAGAGAGAAGAGGAATGAAGGTCAGCAGGACTAAGACAGAATATATGTGTGTGAATGAGAGGGAGGATAGAGGAATGGTGAGGATGCAGGGAGTAGAGGTGGTGAAGGTGGATGAGTTTGAATACTTGGGATCAACAGTTCAGAGTAATGGTGAGTGTGGAAGAGAGGTGAAGAAGAGAGTACAGGCAGGATGGAATGGGTGGAGAAGAGTGTCACGAGTGATTTTTGACAGAGTACCAGTAAGAGTGAAAGGGAAGATCTACAAGAGGGTAGTGAGACCAGCTATGTTATATAGGTTGGAGACAGTGGCATTGACAAAAAGGCAGGAGTCAGAGCTGGATGTGGCAGAGTTAAAGATGTTAAGATTTGCACTGGGTGTGATGAGGGTGGACAGGATTAGGAATAAGTATATTAGAGGGTCAGCCCAGGTTGGAAACTTTGAAGACAAAGCCAGAGAGACAAGATTACATTGGTTTGGACATGTGTTGAGGAGGGATGCAGAGTATATTGGGAAAAAAGATGCTAAGGATGAAGCTGCCAGGTAACAGGAAAAGAGGAAGGCCTAAGATAATGTTTATGGATGTGGTGAGAGAGGACATGCAGGTAGTTGGTGTGACAGAGCAAGATGTAGAGGACAGGAAAAAATGGAAACAGATGATCCACTGTGGTGACCCCTAATGGGAGCAGCCAAAAGAAGAAGTAGATCTTTGGCAAGGCTGCTGATGTCATCCACCTAGAAATACACCTCTGGGAAACTGTAGCCCAGTAATCTCCATAGCATGTTATGTAACTGCATAGTACTGTAGTGTGCTAAATTAGGTAGGTAGCTGTTCTACTTCCCGACATGGCAAGTGTGTGTGCGTGCCTGTCTGTGTAGAGAGCAATGCTTTTTAGGGTAGTCACACTCCAATCTGTATGCTCTACTTTGGCAAGGCTGCTGATGTCATCCACCAAGAAATACACCTCTAGGAAGGATGTAGCCCAGTAATCTGTGTAGTGTGTGCCATAACTGCGTGCTGCTAAAGTGTAATATAGACCCTCTGTTAGGGATTCTATATCCACATATGTCTGTTGCGGATGTTTTGTATGTGTTTCAATGTCTGTGTAGGGAGCAATGCATTTAGGCTAGTCACACTCAGTGCATTTCCAATGACGTACTTTGGCAGTCCTGCTGATGTCATCCAATGTGAAATACACCTTTGGAGAAAAAGCTCTTCAGTAATCCCTGTGGTGTGTCCTATAACAGCTCCATACTATAGTGTGATATAGACTTCTGTTAGGGGTTTTATACCCACATATGTCCATTGTTGATGTTTTGTGTGTGTTTCAATGTCTGTGTGGGGAGCAGTACAGTTTAGGCTAGTCACACTCAATACATGTCCAATGGCCTACTTTGGCAGTCCTGCTGATGTCATCCAATGTGGAATACACCTTTGGGGTAGGAGTACTCCTGCAATTTCTCTGGTGCATATAACAACTGTGTAGTGCTGTAATATAATAAACTAGTTAGGTAAGGGTTTACCTCCAAGATATGACAGGTGTGTGTGTGTGTGTTTGTAATGTGTATCCTGTGTGGAGGTGGGAGTGAGTGTGTGACACCTGGGCCCAATAATGGGGTTGGTTTTGCAAATGCCTTTTATGGTGGCCCTATATCACAATGTCCATTGTACAGGAATAACAGATGTGAAATAACCGAGAGGCTGGGGCAAATCCATACCCATACATGTGACATTACGGTCAGGCAATCACAGTTAGCAACCCCAGTATTACACAGAGCACACTTTCAACCTATGTCACATACACAGCACACACACACACACACACACACACACACACACACACACACACACACACACACACACACACACACACACACATGCTGAGACAACAGCCAATGTGTGTAATACACTGCATATTGCTGACTGATAGTAACTATGGAGTGATTGCCTACAGATGGCATGGCACCCTGTCCATCTGTCCAATAGGCACATACATGCAGACAGTGCACCTTCCCCATTTTCCCCACTGGACACCTGGAACACCTGTGGTGCCATCACATGTGACCCACAAAGGACATACCATGCCTGAAGACATGCCCTGTATGGACAGATGCCATTGACACCAGGGAATGCTATTAGCATGCTACCAATGTAGGTGCAGGGTTAACCTGCTGTCCATTACCAGTTCCTGCCACAGGTGGCCAAGACTGGCACATCTGATAATAATCCTGGTACACAACATGAGCCCAACACCACTGTACATGCATGTGGGAGGTGTGCACATCCCAGACACTATCCATGTCATGGAATAGGGAACACATACATGGCAAGTGATGCACAGCATTGGCCGCATGCAATAGCCACACAGGTGACTGGATGGTGGATACAATACCCACCTGTGTGGGCAAATGCAGAAACCACAGGCCTGAGCCACAATGCAGACCATTATCATGTGACCTGATGCCAAGGTATACTCATCACCCAGCCTTTTATACCCATCTGGCACAGTCAACCACCACATAATGCACCCATGCATGTCAATACTGGCACTCTGTGTGTCCGTGTGTGAGTTGTATGATGTATATGATCACATCCACACTCACAACAGCCCCCAGTGGCATACTGAAGCATGTTGTCTGATGTCAGAGGTAAATCCCCACTCCATCTGAGATGCTGTTTGCCAAACAACAGAATGAGTTCCTGCTCACAGTGAATGAAAACCTCCCCATACCCTTTGCCCATATAACCTCCGTATGACCCATGTGGTGCATCTGATACCTGCACAGTAATGTGTTGTGGCAATCTCACTAGGGATGAGTTGTATCCCTTGCCCTGCCAGGAGTGTCAATGTGTGTGTGTCCCTGTGAAAGTGTGGCTGTGTTGATGCTGGCACCTGTTCATTCGGACAGGCATGTGTACATCACCTGCCGTATAGCTACCATATCCCTGTTGCAGATGTCACTCACCATCACATATATGTTCTGCAGACTCCACAACAAGTAACCTATGTGGCACATTCAACAACTTCATAGACTGTGGTAGAACTACATATTCATCAAGGGTTTGATACCCTGTGCTGGTAGGTGTGGAATACAAACATGCTTAGATTTTACTCTCCCATCCCTCCCTGACTTGTCGATGCCTCTGTCTGCCTCCCTCAATGGTGGATATGGAGACCTATACCTGCTTTTCTTAGGCAGCAGCATGTGTATTTTAGGTAATGCTTATCATCAGCTGATGGCCTCTGCATGAATTGCAGCCCTCCCCTAGCTGATTGCATGTGGAACAGCTGTGGTAATATTCCTATATCCAATTGCATGGAAACACATTCCAATATCTAGGAATATCATGTTTGTTTTGGTCCTTTTCATTCACTGTGAGCAGGAACTCATTCTGTTGTTTGGCAAACAGCATCTCAGATGGAGTGGGGATTTACCTCTGACAACATACAATGTGGAAACAGAATAAAACTCACAGGATGGGGATGTGCTTGACCTGACTACAGACTGTAAGTGCTGCTATACTGCAGACAGAGTAATGTTGGTTTAACAGGGCGTGTGCGGATATGGCTGGCCTACCTGTATTAATACCTGCCATGTCAGTTGTATGTTTATGAGGACTCCTCATCTGTAGGGTCATCTGCAGGCTGGGCAGTGTGTGATGCCTTTGATGTCATGTGTTACCCACAGAACATGTATCTGTGAACTGCAGAAGGTAGTGTGAGGATTGCAGTCTGTAGATGGTGAAAGCCATGACAGTTACTGACTTCATATCCCTCATAGAACATATGTTGCAACAAACCCTGTTACAACAGTAAATGTATGATGTTATCACAGCAATGTTTCAATATTGGCCCTGTGTATGTGCTTCCAGCCACAACCCAATCAACCTTTGTACATATGTCATGCATTAAGAGGTGCATATGTGCTTTACACCATAATTAGTGTCATCATATCTGATAAAAAGCCAGTGAGATATCAGACTGCTACACATGTTATGTACAGTAGGGGTTATATTTGATGACATAACCTGGACATACTGTGGTTGTTTGTACAGTACTGAGGTATGTGTACTTATTGTGAATGTCAACAGTGTGTGTATTGTTAATATGTACCTTGGCCTGTATACAGACTGTGGTAGTTGTCATCGTCCTAGGTCCCGTCCCATCTGATCTTACATACTGCTCCACTGTATGTTACCGTATTGGCTTACATGTTTGTAGGGCCATGCACACATGTCTCATACCACAGTCAGCCATCAGACCAAACTGTGTAGTGGCCCAGTATATGTAGGATTAGTGTGTGAGTGACACATATGAGGATGCTGTCGAATAGATAGTCCATATACTGTAATATCATGCTAACTTGCCATATGTAGCTGTGGATGTGTTCTCATTGGTTGTGGTTATGCACTTTCACACAGCTGTATATTACCCTGTGCTGTGACATGCTGTACAGCCTGCTATATATGCAGGTACATGTGCATTCCCCCATAGGAGATGTAGGCCAGTGTTGAGCCAGTCTGACTGTAGCCTGCACAGTGCATCGTTATATGCCTAGCAGCTTAGTGTACTTACCCAGTGAGATGTCATGTGCAGATACTTGCCAGATGTACTACTGCCGGGCATCACTTAACAGTCATGTATGTCAGACAGAGCAGTGGGATGCTGTACAGATGTATTTCAATATCTAGTGGATAGTATGTGGCCATGGCACCCCTGCACCAGCAGTTATTATGTGTCAGGCCAGACAGGGGTGTTTGAATGCATAACCTATGGTGGCATATGTATACCAGTCGTTATGTGTTATACCCATCTACATGGCTGTTAACATCCATATTGTCAGGCATGGTACACATGTTTTGCACTAAGGGGTCCTGTGTATATCTCTGGACTGTATAGAGTGTGTCAGAATGTCCACACATATTGGCCAATATCTCTGCTGCAGTCAACAGGGGCAGTACGTGCTAGCAGCGGTACTTTACTATGATGTCCTTAGAATGTCTGTCAGTAGCCAATGGCCCACATGTGGAAAGCAGATGTGACCTCCCACACTCAACATGTCTGTGAAGGCAATCCCAATTACAGTAGCAAAAGTATATAGAACTGTAATAGTACAGAAATAAAGGTTTTCCATTTCTGCAAACCTGTGTGTGGTGCTTTGTCCTATGATCTCTCTGTGCGTATTTGTTGCAGGCAATGATTGTCATTTATATGGGTGGCCCATATAGTGTCCAGGTGTTCAGGTGTGATCTGTAGGCATAGTGGCTCTTCCATATTTTGTGCACCTTCTACATATGTATCTTATTGTACATATCTCTGTGTGTGTATGTGTAGTCACATGTACATCTATATATATATATGTAGATAAAAAAAATATATATATATATATATATATATATATATATATATATATATATATATATATATCAGTATCTGCATATATGTGACTGTGTATATATATCCTGGGGATGTTGATAGCTCCCACATTTTACATTTAGTATGGGAGCAAGATTGTACTGCATGATATGTTACCAATACCAGCCTGACATCATACAGTTGGGATGTAGTACTGTTAACATCTTGTGCCCATGTCATGTCAGGTCCTGGTTATGGGATCTGCAACACTTGGTAGTGTGTTGCAGGGCAGATGTGTTTGGCTGTGGGGGGAGGGGTATGCCTATTCGTACAAGACATATATTGTTTGGGGCCTCTCAACCCCGTTAATGGTGCATGTGGACATATTTGTTTTTGTTAATCTACCATTGCTATCTACAGATGTATTGCCACATATACCTATATAGATATATGTATCTGCTTACATATATATGATTATGTCTGTATATACCAAAATAGATATATACATGAGTACATATATGCATCTTGCTGTGTATATGTAGACATATAGCTGTAGACATATATATGCGTCTATGTATGCTTGCATGTTTATATATATATATATATATATATATATATATGTATACATATATATGTGTGTATATATATTTCTAAATATATATATATATATATATATATATATATATATATATATATAGATATGTTGTATCTGTTTAGATATTAATATATTCACACACACAAACACACACACACACACACACACACACACATCTTGATAGTATGCATTCTCTGTATTGTTGCATGACTGAGCTGGATGATATGTTTCTGAAAACATCAGAATTATGCATGTTTGTCATGGCTTACATCAGAATTATGCATGTTTGTCATGGCTTTGAGGTAAATCATTTTGTCTATGATGTACAGGATCATGGGTTTGAGTTTAAAAGAAGCTGTTGCTGGGCAGAACATGGCTCATTGGATACAGAGTGGTTAAGGCACTTTACAGCAGTTGTAAGCAGGTTTGTGCGGGTTTGCACAGAGGTAAGCACTGCTAACTACTGGTTATAGTTTTTGATAGTCTATTAGCTTCTGAATTGCTTATTCTGTGTAGGCAGTGCTTACCCCCACACAAACAGGCTTAAATCCGCTTACTGCTGCTTAAAAGAGCTTACTCCTGCTTACCCCATGCTAATTTCTTTAAAAGAAAGGAAAAAAGGGGTTGATAGGAAAGTGGTGAAAAAGGGACACAAAGAGGGAAGACAGGATGGAAAATAGCCAGGGATGTGCAGGAAGGGTGTAGTGAAGATCCATAGTTGCCCATATATTCTACAGCAACAGCTGTGCATATACACTGAATTTGGAGGTAGATTTGGACACTCAAACCCCTGGGTGGGGGTGAGGACAGCAATAATTTGTTGTGATGCCAACTAGACCAGATTACTTGTGTCCAGTAGACATGTATGCGAAATGGACAGCTATGTGTGAGGCGATTTTTTTTGTTGGAATAGATTGCCCTTTTTTTTCAGGTGAGAGTGGGATGTTGGGCAGGGGTAATAGGTACATTTGGGGAGATAGGTTGTGTAGTTTAACAGACAAGACAAACAAGATGCATACAGGGGCGGTATATAACACATGTGGGGGGTAAACACCTTGGACAGGGAGGGGTGTTTGGAAGTCGCAAGCCCATGAGTCCCCAAATGGAAACAGTGGAATTGAGGTCCCCACCCTTGGGCAGTCACCACTGCACCTTCACGGCCCCAAAGGTGGCTGTGCTGTGGGCTGGGTAGGAGGGGCAGGCTCACCCTCTAATTGTGCCATGCAGCCCTCAAGCTGGCGTAGCTGGTCTCAAATCTCCCTGTCAAGCTCCCTATGCACTACGGCCTGGACCTGATGGTGGGTGACAGGCACCTCTCTGCCCCCGCTTCCAGGGGGGCTGAGCCCCATCCCCTGAGGCATAAAATAGATTTCCTCACTGCTGAGGTGAACTGCCTAAAAAAACAGCAACAACAGAAACAATGGCAGCAAATTCACCAAGGCTGACGTCCTTAAAAGGTGCTGGTATATCTCAGGAAAAGTCCGTAAACAAAAAGCTTTCTTTAAAACGGATTTAATGAAAACAAGTTAAAAGCAATACAAAAATGTCCCTTTCTTAACAAACGATAAGCGCTTTCAATGAAAATCTTCCTCAGATCGTAATAAGATATGGGACTACTGTTAACTTAAATAAAAATTCACCAGCCAATTCAAAAGCAATGAGAGTAATTGTAACCTATTGCTTTTAAAATCGTTCCATCTATTTTGCATAAGTATAACCGATAGCTTGCACTTGTTATTTATACGCCCACTGACCACTTTAAAATCCAATTCCTCTGTTGGATGCAAATTAGCTGAAATGAATAGCCAATTGAAATTGTCAATACGTGGCAATGCTGATCTCAATGTCATTTAATAATAAGTGAGTCGGCTATGCAATGCTATGTAAAAATAACGTGTAAAAATAACTAGTGGCTGTGTTCTCATACTATTTATGTAGATACATTGTCTTAACAGAAAATCATAAAGGAGCACAAATGACTTAATCAGATCCCTGGTCATATCTCTCTTTACTTCCATTGAATGAAAAAAAATGGCCAATCCAGTCTCTCAAAATGGGGTAGCCACCATGTAAAACCAATAGCTTACACTTGTTAGTAACATGCCTACTGGCTACTTTAAGATCCAATTCCTATGTTGGATGCAAATCAGCAGAAATGAATAGCCCATTAAAATTTTCAAAAAGCGGCAATGCCGATCTCAGTGTGATTTAATAATAAGTGAGTCAACTATGCAGCGCTATGTAATGGTTGTGTTTTTATACTATTTATGTAATTAAATTATCTTAACAAAAAAAATCGTGAGAGAGCACAAATGGCTTAGTCAGACCCCTGGTCATATCTATCTTTACATCAATTGAATGAGAAAAATGGCCAATCCAGGCTCTCAAAATGGGACAGTCAACAATCACAAGTACCGTCCTTTTTCTAAGGCATCGGCGTTAATCTGCCCCTGCGATATCAGTAAGTCTTGTACAAAAAAAGACTGGTAATGGAAATAGAAATAGTAGAAAAAACAGGTGGCTCAAACAAACCCATAGTCATGTCTCTCTTTACAACAATTGAGGAGAGAAAAAATAATAACCAATCCAGGCACTCAAAATGCAAAAAACACCAATCATGTTTAATGTAGTCCAATCAGTGGTTGTTCTTTAAAATTTTACGATATCAGTACTGATGTATGTTTCTTGCCCTTCTTGAGGTGTCAACTTTGATTTTATAAGATTGAAAATTTGATGAATTCATGAATATTGAGAAACATGGACATGAGATCGGGAAACTAATCGTATCACATTACACATGAGCCAGGTAAAGAAGTAGAAAACTATGGGTAGCCAATCAATATTCTCAGAATATGGAAATGACCAATCCCTATTGGGATGTGTCGTTCAAAGGCCATTTGAGAATGTATCGTTCAATGGCCAATTGAGAGCACTTAGTAAAGTGCAAAGGATAGTCAATAATTCATCATTAATAACTTTTCATTAGAAAGTTGTGAAGGCTTTCTATATGGCCTTGTGAAATTGATTAGTCCATGTATTAAGGAAAATGTAAGCATGAGATCGAATAGCCGATCATGCCTTGTTGTACATGAGCTGAATTAACGAATTGATAAATATGAACGGCCAATCAGAACTCTTGAGGTATATGAATATTCAATCACTGTAGATATAAACAGTTCTGAAGTCATATAATGGAATATAAAAATGAGCTTAATAGTCTATTTCCATAATTGAATAAAGAATCCTGTGACAAAAATTGCACAAAAGCAATCATTGATTGTGCTTTCAATAGATATTTCAATATTCTGCATTGAAAAACGTTATGATTTCATTTAAGATGTCATCACTTTATGATAAAGGAGCCTACAATAGATACCAAACTTGATCAATCAATAATAGGTCTCCATTGTAAGAAATGGCTTCTCATATATCAGACAGCATATAAAAATAATATCAGGACAAAAGTCGGATCATGCAATAAGTTGTTTGTTTGATCATGCCGTTATTTTATAGTCGGTCTTCTAATTTTTAAGATCGGTTTTAAGGGGATGATACTATTTAGACCTGGCTGTTGGTCAGCTCTTAAATTGATTATCCATTTTGTTTCTCTTCTTTCAGTCACATTTTCAATATCTCCTTTCCGTGGGCCTACGTGAATGGTTTCAATGACTTTGAAGATAAATTAATGGCCTTTGTTCATATTTATATAAGTGGCCAAAGCATTGTGCAAATCTTTGTTGTTAATATCTCTTTGGTGTCTTTGTATTTGTTTTTTTAAACATCTGGTTGGTTTTGCCAACATAAAATGACGAACATAATTTGCATGTAGCTAGATATATTACATTATTGGTCTTACATGTTGCCTTGACATCAAAAATATATATCCTATTTGTTATCGGGTGTACAAATTGGTTACTGCTTTCTGTAAGGAAACAAATGCTACAATTTCCACACATAAAGGTACCCTTTTGACCTTTTATTGCATTTCTTTTGGGGTGATTGGTACACAGTAATCTTTTTATGTTCTTTTTTGTTTTTGTAGCTAAATTGTGGTCGATCTCCAACAATGTCCTTTAACTGTGGATCTTGTGTTAATATCGGCCAGAATTGCTTGATCACTTGTTGAACTTGATGGTTATCAGTACTATGGGTTAAAAGAAACCTGTTTTTTGTGTTCTCCTGCATATGATCTTGACTTTGTTCTCTAATTGTGGGTCTTAGGTCTTTTTCTTTATACCCTCTTTCTTTAAGATTTTTTTGTAATAATTGTATTTCTCTTTTCCATGTGGCTTCCTGATTGCAATGTTTTCAAATCCTATTGATTTAATCAGTCATAATATTTTTTGTGATGTGTCTGGGATACATGCTACTTTTCAGTAGGTAGTGATTCCTCCATGTGCTTTTCCTGTGTAATTCAATATCCAGATTACCTGTCTCATTGAATTTGATATTGACATCCAGGAAACTTACAATATGTCTGGAATAGTTTGATGTAAATGTCAAGAATGATGTGGTTGAATCAAGGTACCTGTGAAATTGTTGGAATTGTTCCACATTTCCTTTTCATAAAATGAATAAATCATCAACAAAACGTCCATAGTATAGGATATTACTGTACCACGGATTGTTGGAATGTAGTACATGATGTAATTCCCATTCTACTAGAACTAGATTTGAGTAACTGTTGGCGCAGGGGGTGCCCATGGCAACTCCCCATTTCTGTAAGTAGCTTGTCTCACCATATACAGAATAGTTATTTTCCAAAACCAATTTGAGCAGATCACAGATAGTTCTAGTTTCTGCTGGGGTCTTCTTTGTTGTTAATATTTTTCTTATGGACTCTATCCCAACTTCATTCGGAATGGTGGTAAAAAGGTTATTGACATCTAAAGTGGTCAGTAGAAGATCATTGTTACCCATCTTATCTTTCATGACTGTATTTAGTTTATTTAAGAAATAATCCATGTCTCTTAAAACAGTATCATAGGAACTTAGAAGTTCTCTTAGTTCTTTTCCCACAAATAAGGACATATTTTCAGCAACCCAGCCTTGACCTGAGACTATAGGACATAGCGGAGGATTTAAGATATCTTTATGTATCTTGGGAAGTCCATTAATGCTTGGAATAGTAGGCTTGGGAATGTCCAAAAAATTAAACAACTCCATATCAATTTGTCTTTGTAGGTGCATGTCATTCAAATAAGAATTGACTTTATTTATAGCTTGAATTACCATAGAAGGTGTGACTTCGGTGTATGTTTTGGAATCTTTTAACATGTTTCCCATCCTATTCGAGTACCATGTGGAATCCATAACCACTATGGCTCCACCTTTGTCAGCTGGTTTCAAGATGATATCATTATTTCGCTGTAAATGATGTATTGCTTCTTTCTCTGCAGGTGTGATATTCCTATAGTGTTTAGTTTGTGGATCCATTCTCAACCTTTCATCTTCATTGCTGCAGGGTCTGGTGAACAATTCAACTGCTGGATGACTAACTGGTACAAATGTGCTCAGCTTTTTTGATTTATTATTTTGCTCCTGTTTGTTTCCAAATATACTTTTCAATGTCACATTCCGTCCAAAGCATTTTAAATCTGTGATAAATGCATCTAAGTCTGATCTGAAAGCAGGAATAAAGGTCAAACCTTTCTGCAAGATTGACTGTTCTGCAGATGTTAAAACATGCTTGGAAATGTTGACTACCAGTTGTCCATTTACATGGGTGGTTTCTTCCTCTTTCGATCTTGACTCTGTGATCTTTGATTTTTGTATTGATTTTGTTTCAAAAAAATCGGTAAGGTTGCAGTTAAAGGGATATGTGTGCCATTTTTCTTTGGTATGGCCCCTAAGGTGTTAATTCCTGATGCATTCACTGTGTTGGTATCCAAGACATCAACTTGTTGTTCTTGCAGAGCAGGATTAATAAATTGGTTCTCTTCATCTGTAGATGGTGTTACTATGGAGTTATAACTAGTTACTTGATTGTTTTTTTTATTAGGTAAAGGATGGAACCATTGTTCTCCTATGTGCTCTTCTCTAGGCCAATCAAAGATCCACCCATGCTTAAAGTCCAAAACATCTATTTAATTTCTTAATTTTCTGTTCCTTTATCTTGGATTCATAGATGTTTAAATTGAACTGCAAAGTTTCCAATTTGTTTACCTGATATGGAGTTAAATTTACTTTTTTCTAATTCTGCCTGTTTCTCTTTTATCTGTTGGGCAATCATGTCTTTTTCTGGTTTAAAATATTCCAAAAGGAGCTTAATGTATTGAAAACTCATTTCAAGATTGTTAGAAAAATATGTATTAGTAATATGCATGCTTGGTGAATTTGAGGTTTAAAAGGGTTAGTCCATTTATTCTGTTCACACTGCATGAATCTGCACAACTACTAGAGACATTCCAATCCTGCTTATGTCATGAAAATATGCACAGCTATGATCTGCTTATGCCATGGAAATTAACAAGAAGCATTTAATTTCTGCTAATATCATGAAAATAATAAGAAGTGTTTTCTACTAGTATCATGAGACTTAACAAAACGTTATTGATTTTCTGCTTATGCCATGAGAAAGTATACAGCTGCTGAAGCTATTGATAATGAAAACATAGGCTGCTTGAAAGTATAAACCTTAGTCAGCATTACTTGTACCTAAGCTAGAAATGTACCTTGAATCTAGATAAAATGTAACACATATATATTAGAACTGCACAATTGAAGAATAGGAAGTTTGTAGTGGGCTAAAAATAAGCCCCAAGGCGAGGTTGTTTTTCTCAAATGTTTTTGTAAATCAAGAATAATCCAGTCATGTCAGCAGGAAATCTAAATAACATTTTCTATGTAACACATGAGTTTTAAATCTGAACATGTCAGCTGAAAATCTAAGTAACATTTTCTGTAGAGTAATACAGAAAGCTGTGTCTAACTATGTCAACAATAGAAAAGTAACATTCCATAGAATTGTATAAAAGTAGCATACTGCTCATTAGTAATTTAGACAAATCCTGTATTTGCATGCTTTATCTCCTTGCTGCAAGTAAAAAAGGGTGCCATACTTGAACCTTACGTGAATTGGTCTTTGAAGTTTTTTCTTTTGACAGATTGGTCCTTCGGACCGGAATCGTCTCTTCACCTCGGATCAGACGGGCCAGGTGGTTGAAATCGTACAGGGAAGAAACCAAATCAGTTCTTCTTATTTGAAAAGCCCTCCGATTGAATTGTCGTACAAAAGAGGCCAGCCACTTTCTGATCTGCGACTGAAAGATGGGTCTTCGAATTGGTGATCAAACCAATCACGTGGGCTCAGGTAGGGTGAATCTACTTTTTTCTGTTTTCTGTTTTAGATCAGGGACTAGATTTGTATTGTTTTTGGCAGGACTGTATTTTACAAGTCAGGGGCAGAAAAGATTACTGTCTTGTCATAGATCAGGAGAAACAGAATAAGTAGGCAGTCATTCTGAAGAGACTATAACAAAATTGTTGGTACCACGTTAAAAATAAGAGAAGTTACATAACAATCAAAAGGGTAGAACAAAATGGGTAATAATTGCACAAAAAGACCCCAAAATCCGTCGTTAACAGGAGACGCAAAATACATGCAGTCGCAGCGTGCCGTCAATATTAAATATTATTCAAAATGGGTTAATAAATATGAATTTGATGGAAAATTAGAAAAATCCTTGCTTATCAAACTTGTCAAACAGCTTAAAACCAATTCCAAAGGTCGGGTAAAAAAGCAACACAAATTAGGAATTTCTCAGAAACACAGGTGGATTGAGGAAGTAAACTGTAGGGAACAAAAGAACAACAATTCAAAAACAATGTTTTTAGATAAGGAGGACAATAACTTAGTAATAGCATCGGCCCCTCCACCTCCCTTACCAGAATATGAAGCAAGTGAACAGGTTAGTCCACCCCCACGATATCCTGTTGTCACTGAAAATAGAGACAATGTAAAAATAAAACCATTTATTAGAGATCCCATCGAGACCAGGTCTCGAACACTGGCAGGTAACTCAAATGAAGGCATTGAGTTATATCAAATGGTTAAGAATTCATGATCTATGAGTGAAGAAGAAATATGTCCAATTATAGAATTACCTAATCCTCAGGCAGGACAAGATAATCAGGACCCAACTATTTTAGTGTATAGACCATGGACTCCGGAAGATATCCAGAAAGCCACTGAGGGAATTCCCCATCCAAAAGTTAATTTTAGAAAATTCTCAGAAGATTTACAAGGAATGAGGCAGAGTTATAGCTTAAATGAAGAAGAGGTAGAAAAAGTAGTTAGACAAATTGTGGGGCCAGATTGGCACATGATTAGTGGCAACTGGAATCCCCATGACGCTGCACACAGACCCCTCCCACATAGCAGTGCAGAACTAGACAACAGAGTAAAAGGTCTTATAGACCGCATCTCTGAAAAATGGAAGCCTAGGGCAGACTGGACTTGCACTAATCAATGCATCCAGCACGAAGGTGAAACTATTGACCGGTATTATGCCAGACTATTAGAATGCTTTAATAACCACTGTGGAATGCAGGTTCCTGAAGATCAAACACAAGATTCCCCATATGAACAGCAGTTAAAGAATGCATTTTTAAAAGACAGTATTGCACCCATAAGCAGTTTCATTACAAAACACATGGTAGACCATCGTAGAAGCAGGTTACAGTCATTACTTGAATATGCTAGGCATGCCGAAAGGCATTTTAATAGCAAAAAGAAAAAGAAAGCTCAAGTATTTTGTGTAGAAGCTGGAGCAGAATTTTACATAGTACAGTCCGGGAAAAAGGGCAAGAAAAATGCACAGGGAAACAAACAATCTGATCAGCGATCAAAGGACTTTGAAGGGCGAAAGAAAAGGGGTGAATGTTTCAAATGCGGTAAAAAAGGACACTTGGCAAAGGATTGCAGGAAAAATAAGAAGGGAACCACGGAAGACAAGGAGGGTGAGAACTGATTATATGGTAGTCAGGAATCACTAGAAGGGGATAGCAGAGAAAGGACAAATGAGAATGTGATAGAGGGAGTAGAGGATGTGACAGAAGAAATAGAGGAAGTGCAAGAAGTTAGTGACAGTGAAGAAAATGAAATATTAGACCTAGCTTTATTGAGCTTGGAGCTCTATTTAGCAGACACAAAACCAGAAGTTACAGTCTTGGTAGAAGGGAGAGAAGTCAAATTCTTGTGTGACTCAGGGGCATCACCAATCCTGATACATCCCTCCAAACTACCAGAAAACACAGAATCACCTAATTACATACTGGTAAAAGCAGCTAATGGACAGCTGTATTGGGAGCCCCTCTCCTGTAACATTGAAATAACTGATCCTGTTTCAGGATTGACTCAGAAAAGCAAAATTGTTGTTTCTGCAAAATGCCCAGTAAACCTCTTGGGCAGAGACCTTATGCAGCTATTTGGTATAGCAGTAGTCCCACCCATGCAGGGTATGGAAGCACAGCGACAAAGTGATACCTTTGCAGTACAATCGGGGGGTGAAATGTTTTATTGGTACAGCCAGGACTTGGTTACGACTGGTCCAGGGACTGTGACCGAAGAGTTAATGAATGTAGCCATCAACAAGTTCCCCTCCCTTGACATTGATAAACAACACCTGTTGCACTGTACCCTGTATTATTGTAACACACCAGGACCTGATAAGGAATATGAGCAAGAATTGTTTAAAAGTCATGCAAACAGATTCATATTACGTAATCTGTACTGGGACACAGAAGGGAACAGTGTAGCCAGCTGTTCATTGCCCCAGGAGTTCTTTACACTTTATAAATCTAATCCATTACCACATGTTAGCTTAACCAAGAACAAAAACATAGAATGGGCAGACCTAGGAGAAAAAGTCATGAGATGGGAGAAACAGACAGAATTAGAACTGTCAGAACAGGGAATACAAATATAGAAGTTGAATTGGATAACTCAGACCCACCTAGCTGTACACTTGCAGTCTAGTAAGGACAGCTGATTAGCACTCCTATTAAAGGAGGAAGAGAATGCCTTACAGAATATACCAGAAACTCTCTGGTCGACAGGAAAGTCAGATGTAGGACTTATTCATACAGCGGGACCAGTTACTATCATGCCAAAGTCAGCATTTAGACCACAGAAAAGACAGTATCCCTTAAGAAAAGATGCAGAGGCAGGGATAAAGCCTATTATTGCTGCCTTACTTAAACGGGGAATACTGGTAGAATCTCCCTATTCACCATGTAACACACCCTTATTTCCAGTTAAAAAGCAAATGGAGAATGGCGTATGGTCCAAGATTTACAAGCAGTAAATGATGCAGTAATACCTAGGGCACCTACAGTGCCAGACCCACATACCCTGTTGAATGATTTAAAACCTCAACAGAAGTATTTGTCTGTGGTAGACATTAGCAATGCATTCTTTTTGATACCGATACACCCTGACAGCCAGTACTGGTTTGCATTCACATTTCAGGGGAAAAGGTATACATATATGCGACTGCAACAGGGATATTCTGAAAGTCCAACAATATTCTCAAAAGAAATGGAAAGCAACTTGGCGGGATTTACCCCAGCAAGAGGCAGTCAGATTTTACTTTATGTTGATGACATCTTGCTGGCGGCCCCCACCCAGCAAGATTGTAGATAAGATACCATAGCACTATTACGATTTCCAGCCACTGAAGGACATAAGGTAAACAAAAATAAACTGCAGCTTTGGAAAAAACAAGTCAAATACCTTGGATATGTAATATCCAAAGAAGATAGAACATTGGATGAGGACAGAAAAGTTGCAATTTTGTCAAGCACCAAAACCCACTACAAAGAAGGAAATGATGTCCTTCCTGGGTACAACTAATTTTTGCCAGAGCTGGATTCCAAACTATGCCTTGGAATCTGCACCTCTGACTGACCTGATGTATAAGAAGCCTATGACAGCACAGGATTTGTTACAATGGACACCAGAGGCAGAATCTGCTTTCTGCAAACTGAAACAGTTAATAGTGTCCTCATTAGTTCTGGGATTACCAAACTACAATAAATGTTTGTTCCAAACTTTAGATTGTAAGCAAGGTTATATGACATCAGTGTTAACACAACAGCATGGGGACAAGCAATGCCCCATTGCTTACTATTTATCACAACTAGACCCAGTGGCATGGTCCTTACCTCACTGTGTACAAGCAGTAGTTGCAGCTGCAATGGCAGTACAGGCTTCGGCCTCAGTAGTCTTATTGCACCCTCTCACTTTGAGAGTGCCTCATGCAGTCGCGATTATTTTTCTGCAAGAGAAAGTAGCATATCTTTCCCCTGCTAGGCATCTTTCCTGTATGACCATATTGTTGAGCCAACCTCACATGACAATTGAACGATGCACGACTTTGAACCCTTCTACCTTGCTCCCAACCGTTGCAGATGGCACACCACACCGCTGCCTGCAGGTAATTGAGCAAAAGACACTACCTAGAAAAGATCTCACAGATGTCCCCTTGGATGATGCCGAGGTGACATACTACGTGGATGGTTCGTGCAAAAGGGGTCCTGCAGGACAGAACCTAGTAGGATATGCAGTAGTTTCTGACACTGAGATTATAGAAGCAAAACCTTTACCACACAACATATCTGCACAGGCAGTAGAATTGATTGCCTTGACACGGGCATGTACCTTAGCAAAGGATAAATGTGTAAACATTTTTACTGACAGCCAGTACGCTTTTTCTACTGTACATGTTTTTGCGCAACAGTGGAAAAACCGAGGAATTATAACATCTGCTGGCAAACCTATCAATCATGCACAGTTTATTTTAGATCTTTTAGAATCTATTCAGTTACCTCAGAAAGTAGCTATTTGTAAATGCACAGTTCACACCAAGCAACAAGATAAGATTTCAAAAGGTAATGCAAGAGCTGATACAGCTGCAAAACAAGCAGCTTCTGAAGTATTTCTTTTAAATGAGGAACTACAACCCTCTGAGATTTTAGACTTAGAAATGTTAAAAACAATGCAGACACTCACTACACAAGCTGAAAAACAGAGATGGGTAAAACGAGGAGCAATTCTTGAAAAGGGGCTGTACAACTCTGAAGAAGGGAAACCGATACTACCAACTCATTTGTTTAGATATGCAGCTTTGTTGAGCCATGGGCAGTGCCATGTCTCAACAGGGGGGATGGTACAGCTGGTGAACCAGGTATTCACAACGTACAGATTTACAAACTACTCTAAAAATGTTGTTTGATGTGCAAAATTTGTAACAAACATCATGCACAAGGGGCTTTAAAGTCCAAGCAAGGGAGTTTCCCTACACCACCATATCCGTTTCACACTATCTGTATGGATTTCATAGAATTAAACAAATGTGAAAATAAGAAGTATTGTCTTGTCATTATAGATATGTTTTCCAGATGGGTAGAAGCCTTTCCAACCAAAAATCCAGATGCAGCTACAGTGGCAAAAGTACTTGTCAAAGAAGTCATCCCTAGATTCGGCATTCCGGAAAGGATCTACAGTGACAACGATACACACTTTGTAAACCAAACCATACAGCAGTTAAGTAAGCATTTTGGGATTTCTTTAAAAAATCATTGTGCATACCATCCGCAATCTGCAGGGCTAGTTGAGAGGCATAATGGAATATTAAAGAATAAATTAAGAAAATTAATAGCTGAGACAGGAAAGAATTGGCTGTATTGTTTGCCCCTGGCACTGTTGAGCATGAGAACTGTTCCGACTGCAAAAGGATTGACTCCTTTTGAAAAACTGTTTGGAAGGGCTTATTATACACCCCAGTGGAAACTTCTCATGTCCGCAGACCAGTAAGCTGAATATACACTAGCTGAATATATGAGAAATTTGTTGAATTCTAAACATCTGTTGCAGTCAAATTCTGTTTCAGATAAAGAACAAACCAAAACATTGGAAGTGGCAGTGATCCCAGGGGACTGGTTGAGGGTGAAAAATATAAAGAAGAAAAACTGGACATCACCAAGGTGGGAAGGTCCATACCAGGTGCTTCTTTCGACACCCACTGCAGTCAAGATAGCAGAGCAAGCCTCGTGGATCCACCTGACGCACTGCAAACTAGTTAAGAACTTTGAACTGGACAAAAATCTTACCTCTCAGTTGGGGCCCTCAGCACAAAGTCTGGCTACAAAGGGGGGTCAGATCAATAGGACTGATCTGTCTCAACCCCAGTGAAGAAACCATCTGTGCTGAAGGTCCTATTAGGGCAGAGAGTAAGATCACATGTCAAAAGCAAAAATGAAAGAATCCAGAAAAATCCAAATAAAACTACTCGGAAGATTCGGAGAAAACAGGAATGCAGAACCACCATTTCCTCAGAAGTATTGCATAATCATCCTGTTAACTGTACTAGTGACAATAATCTTTTTGTCGTGGCCATTCCTTTTCCCAGCCACACAAACTGAACTGAATAAACGTGGAGAGTTGCACGTAGAGTGGTACCCAAACTTCAACACTTACCAGGCAATCAAATATGTGTATGCTGAGACCTTCAATGTTTCGAATTGCTGGATTTGCACAGCTTTGCCAACAGCATACGAGGGGTTATTGTTAACTTCAGTCCCCCTAGGAGCCAACAAGTCCTGGGAAAATTTAGTCTATGATACATCAGATGTTACATCACAAGATAAAGTAGCATTGCACTTGTCTGTTCGACAGAAGGGGACTGTCTGTTTTTACAAAAATGATACAGTTCAGGTGGGTTGGAGCAATTGCAATGTCACTGCTCCCTATAGATGCTACAATAAAACTGATAACACAGGTTCCTATTGCAACACAAGCTATGATTCATTTTTTGAACTGATGCATAAGACAACTGATGAAGTAAAACATAATGCTGATCTTTATAAACAACTGATTATAGTTAAAAAAAAATGTTTCATCCAGAACCAGGACATAGTAAAGTTACTACCAAAGTAGAAGATTGTTATTTTGTATGTGGTAGGAAAGCATACAAGTTGTTACCTGAGAATTGGTCCAGCAGTTGTTATTTGAGGTACCTGGTTCTGGCCATATGACACACAGCAGTTTTACCTCAGGGGAAAATTCGAAATGTTCAACGAGAAATCAAGAAGCCTGTCAATCCAGTAGGGCAAATCAATACGGGCTGGAAAAACCATCATGCTGTGGGCCTAGGGAAAAATGGACTGTCGCATATGGACTTGGGTGATACCATCATCTCGTGGGCAGGTGTATTGCCAGCATATGGAGCAACAAAATCAATCTGGGAACTGAGAAAACTGTCTAAACTTCTTGAAATAATGAGCAATGCAACCTTTTCCGCTCTAGAATTGGTGACTGATGAACTGACTGCCATGAGAACTGCAGTGCTTCAAAACCGCATGGCTCTCGACTTCACCCTAGCTGCGAGAGGAGGTACTTTCCGCTTTAATCCAGGAGGAGTGTGGTTCATATATTCCTGACCACAAACATGAGATAGACAATCACCTTGAGGTAATTCAGCAAGTGTTGGCTATGACCAAACCAGGACCAAATCCATTGATGGACTTTTTCCAGAGATTGTTTGGGGGGTGGGGCAGTATCCTGATGAAAATTCTAATTGCCATCTGTTTAGGAATGATTCTACTGGTGGTATGTGTTTGCTGCTGTATCCCCTGCATGAAAAGACTGATTAAAGACTTTATAGACATGCCAGTTTCAGAAACCTTATACCAAGGTGCTGAACTCGAAGAATTGTTGAAAAATTGAAAATGCTTTCATAAGTTTAAACTGAATGACTCTCTTAACTGCAAATCCTGAGTAGGAAGAGGTTAGGGGAAGAAAAAACTGTTTATGCTTATTTTGAAAGTAGAATAAAAGTATTAAAAGGGGGGGAAATGTTAGAAAAATATGTATTAGTAATATGCATGCTGAGTGCATTCGAGGTTTAAAAGGGTTAATACATTTATTCTGTTCACACTGCATGAATCTGCACAGCTACTAGAGACATTCCATTTCCATGCTTATGTCATGAAAATATGCGCAGCTATTATCTGCTTATGCCATGGAAATTAACAAGAAGCATTTAATTTCTGCTAATATGAAAATAATAAGAAGTGTTTTCTACTAGTGTCATGTGACTTAAAGAGTTATTGATTTTCTGCTTATGCCATGAGAAAGTACACAGCTGCTGAAGCTATTGGAAATGAAAACAAAGGCTGCTTGAAAGTATAAACCGTAGTCAGCATTACTTGTACCTAAGCTAGAAATGTACCTTGAATCTTGGTAAAATGTAACACATATATATTAGAACTGCACAATTGAAGAATAGAAAGTTTATAGTGGGTTAAAAATAAGTCGCAAGGCCAGGTTGTTTTTCTCAAATGTTTTTGTAAATCAACAATAATCCAGTCATGTCAGCAGGAAATCTAAGTAACATTTTCTATGTAACACAGTGAGTTTTAAATTTGAACATGTCAGCAGGAAATCTAAGCAACATTTTCTGTAGAGTAATACAGAAAGCTGTGTCTAACTACATCAACAATAGAAAAGTAACATTCCATATAAATGTATAAAAGTAGCATACTGCTCATTAGTAATTTAGACAAATCCTGTATTTGCATGCTTTGTCTCCTTGCTGCAAATAATAAAGGGTGCCATACTTGAACCTTACGTGAATTGGTCTTTGAAGTTTTTTCCTTTGACAAATATTAATGGCTTGCCAACTTGCTAACAGAGCAGGATGCTGATTCCCATAACTGGGCATAGATTTGACCCGCATGCCCCTATGTATTACTCGATGATGCAGGCATGCTTCTAAATGATATCGTTGCCAAGTTAGGCTTTTTAGCTTGAATGCCACAGTTTCAGCATCTTTGAATATTGCATCAAAATTGGAATTATCCACATCTTCAGGTGTATTATTTGCTGCACTCTCATTATTGGAATCAAACTGTAGATTCAATCAAGGGTTCAAGCTGGTTTCTACATTGTTGATGTTAGTCCCATGGATAAAGTCCAAGCTGGCAAAATTCCCTTTATTCCTGGTGTTAATAGTATCATTAGCCATATGCAGTGAGAAAATAAACAAAAACAAAAGCAGAAAATAGATTTCCTCACTGCTGCGATGAACTGCCTAAAAACAGCAACAACAGAAACAACGGCAGCAAATTCACCAAGGCTGACGTCCTTAAAAGGTGCTGGTATATCTCAGCAAAAGTTCGTAAACAAAAAGCTTTCTTTAAAACGGATTTAATGAAAACAATTTAAAAGCAATACAAAAATGTCCCTTTCTTAACAAACGATAAGCGCTTTTGATAAAAGTCTTCCTCAGATCGTTATAAGATATAGGACTACTGCTCTGCAAGAACAACAAGTTGATGTCTTGGATACCAACACAGAGAATGCATCAGGAATTAACACCTTATGGGCCATACCAAAGAAAAATGGCACACATTTCCCTTTAACTGCAACCTTACCAATTTTTTTGAAACAAAATCAATACAAAAATCAAAGATCACAGAGTCAAGATCGAAAGAGGAAGAAACCACCCATGTAAATGGATCACTGGTAGTCAACATTTCCAAGCATGTTTTAACATCTGCAGAACAGTCAATCTTGCATAAAGGTTTGACCTTTATTCCTGCTTTCAGATCAGACTTAGATGAATTTATCACAGATTTAAAATGCTTTGGATGGAATGTGACATTGAAAAGTATATTTGGAAACAAACAGGAGCAAAATAATAAATTAAAAAAGCCGAGCACATTTGTACCAGTTAGTCATCCGGCAGTTGAATGGTTCACCAGACTCTACAGCAATGAAGTTAAAAGGTTGAGAATGGATCCCCAAACTAAACACTATAGGAATATCACACCTGCAGAGAAAGAAGCAATACATCATTTACAGCGAAATAATGATATCATCTTGAAACCAGCTGACAAAGGTGGAGCCATAGTGTTATGGATTCCACATGGTACTCAAATAGGATGGGAAACATGTTAAAAGATTCCAAAACATACACCGAAGTCACACCTTCTATGGTAATTCAAGCTATAAATAAAGTCAATTCTTATTTGAATGACATGCTCCTACAAAGACAAATTGATATGGAGTTGTTTAATTTTTTGGACATTCCCAAGCCTACTATTCCAAGCATCAATCGACTTCCCAAGATACATAAAGATATCTTAAATCCACCACTACGTCCTATAGTCTAAGGTCAAGGCTGGGTTACTGAAAATATGTCCTTATTTGTGGAAAAAGAACTAAGAGAACTTTTAAGTTCCTATGATACAGTTTTAAGAGACATGGATGATTTCTTAAATAAACTAAATACAGTCATGAAAAATGAGATGGGTAACAATGATCTTCTACTGACCACTTTAGATGTCAATAACCTTTTTACCACCATTCCGAATGAAGTTAGAATAGAGTCCATAAGAAAAATATTAACAACAAAGAAGACCCCAGCAGAAACTAGAACTATCTGTGATCTGCTCGGATTGGTTTTGGAAAATAACGATTTTATATATGGTGAGACAAGCTACTTACAGAAATGGGGAGGTGCCATGGGCACCCCCTGTGCCAACAGTTACTCAAATCTAGTTCTAGTAGAATGGGAATTACATCATGTACTACATTCCAACAAGCCATGGTACAGTAATATCCTATACTATGGGTGTTTTGTTGATGGTTATTCATTTTATGGAAAGGAAATGTGGAACAATTCCAACAATTTCACAGGTACCTTGATTCAACCACATCTTTCTTGACATTTACATCAAACTATTCCAGACATATTGTAAGTTTCCTGGATGTCAATATCAAATTCAATGAGACAGGTAATCTGGATATTGAATTACACAGGAAAAGCACATGGAGGAATCACTATCTACTGAAAAGTAGCATGCATCCCAGACACATCACAAAAAATATTATGACTGATGAAATCAATAGGATTCGAAAACATTGCAATCAAGAAGCCACACGAAACAGAGAAATACAATTATTACAAACAAATCTTAAAGAAAGAGGGTATAAAGAAAAAGATCTAAGACCCACGATTAAAGAACAAAGTCAAGATCATACGGAGAACACAAAAACCAGGTTTCTTTTAACCTATAGTACTGATAACCATCAAGTTCAACAAGTGATCAAACAATTCTGGCTGACATTAACACAAGATCCGCAGGACATTAAAGGACATTGTTGGAGATAGACCACAAATTTAGCTACAAAAACAAAAAGAACATAAAAAGATTACTGTGTACCCATCACCTGAATAGAAATGCAATAAAAGGTCAAAAGGGTACCTTTATGTGTGGAAATTGTAGCATTTGTCCCCTTATGGAAAGCAGTAACCAATTTGAACAGCCGATAATGAATAGGAAATATATTTTTGATGTCAAGGCAACATGTAAGACCAATAATGTAATATATCTAGCTACATGCAAACTATGTTCGTCGTTTTATGTTGGCAAAACCAACCAGATGTTCAAAAAACGAATACAAAGACACCAAAGAGATATTAACAACAAAGATTTACACAATGCTTTGGCCTCCCATATAAATATGAAAAAAGGCCATTCGTTTATGTTCAAAGTCATTGAAACCATTCACATAGGCCCACAGAAAGGAGATATTGAAAATGTGACTGAAAGAAGAGAAACAAAATGGATAATAAATTTAAGAGCTGACCTACAGCCAGGTCTAAATAGCATCATCCCCTTAAAACCGATCTTAAAAATTAGAAGACCGACTATAAAATAATGGCATGATCAAACAAACAACTTACTTCATGATCCGACTTTTGTCCTGATGTTATTTTTATATGCTGTCTGATATATGAGAAGCCATTTCTTACAATGGAGACCTATTACTGATTGATCAAGTTTTGGTATCTATCGTAGGCTCCTTTATCGTAAATTGATGACATCTTAAATGAAATCATAATGTTTTTCAATGCAGAATATTGAAATATCTATTGAAAGCACAATCAATGATTGTTTTGTGCAATTTTTGTCACAGGATTCTTTATTCAATTATGGAAAGAGACTATTAAGCTCGTTTTTTATTCCATTATATGACTTCAGAACTGTTTATATCTACAGTGATTGAATATTCATATACCTCAAGAGTTCTGATTGGCCGTTCATATTTATCAATTTGTTAATTCGGCTCATGTACAACAAGGCATGATCGGCTATCCGATCTCATGCTTACATCTTCCTTAAAACATGGACCAATCAATTTCACAAGGCCATATAGAAAGCCTTCTCAGCTTTCTAATGAAAACTTATTAATGATGAATTATTGACTATCCTTTACAATTTACTAAGTGCTCTCAATTGGCCATTGAACGATACATTCTCAAATGGCCTTTGAATGACACATCCCAATAGGCATTGGTCATTTCCATATTCTGAAAATATTGATTGGCTACCTATATTTTTCTACTTCTTTACCTGGCTCATGTGCAATGTGATATGATCGGTTACCCGATCTCATGTCCATGTTTCTCAATATTCATGAATTCATCAAATTTTCAACCTTATAAAATCAAAGTTGACACCTCAAGAAGGGCAAGAAACATACATCAGTACTGATATCGTCAAATTTTAAAGAACAACCACTGATTGGACTACATTAAACATGATTGGTGGTTTTTGCATTTTGAGAGACTGGATTGGTTATTATTTTTTTCTCCTCTCAATTGTTGTAAAGAGAGACATGACTACAGGTTCGTTTGAGCCACCTGTTTTTCCTACTATTTCTATTTCCATTACTTGTCTTTATTTTTACAAGACTTACTGATATCGCAGTGGCAGATTAACGCCGACGCCTTAGAAAAAGGACGGTACTTGTGATTGGTGACTATCCCATTTTGAGAGCCTGAATTGGCCATTTTTTTCATTCAATGGAAGTAAAGAGAGATATGACCAGGGAACTGATTAAGTCATTTGTGCTCCTTTATGATTTTCTGTTAAGACAATTTATCTACATAAATAGTATGAGAACACAACCACTAGTTATTTTTACACATTATTTTTACATAGCATTGCATAGCCGACTCACTTATTATTAAATGACATTGAGATCAGCATTGCCGCGTTTTGACAATTTCAATTGGCTATTCATTTCAGCTAATTTGCATCCAACAGATGAATTGGATTTTAAAGTGGTCAGTGGCCGTATTAATAACAAGTGCAAGCTATTGGTTATACTTATGCAAAATAGATGGGACGATTTTAAAAGCAGTTGGTTACAATTACTCTCATTGCTTTTGGATTGTCCGGTGATTTTTTATTTAAGTTAACAGTAGTCCCATATCTTATTACAATCTGAGGAAGATTTTCATTGAAAGCGCTTATCATTTGTTAAGAAAGGGACATTTTTGTATTGCTTTGAACTTGTTTTCATTAAATCCATTTTAAAGAAAGCTTTTTGTTTACAGACTTTTCCTGAAATATACCAGCACCTTTTAAGGACATCAGCCTTGGTGAATTTGCTGCCGTTGGTTCTGTCATCCCATGAGGCAGTTCCACCTGAAGGTGGTGCAGGGTCAATGGAGGAGGAGGTCCCAGGCTGGGCCCCAGACATGCTGGTGCTCAGTGCCATGGCCAGCTGAGGTGGAACAGGTGGGTCTGCTGGGACCTACCTTCCCATTCAAGCTATGGTGTTGCAGTTTTAGGACAGATATCGGTTAGTAATAGTCAACAGCATTCAGGATTAGTTATAACAGCATGCATAGGTATTCCCATTAACCCAAGACACCAGATTTACAACATTTGCAGGGTGAGCAGAACACATGCATATATGGGACAACAATGGCCATTACAACAGCATGCGGGTTTCATTGATAGCAACAGGCCATCAATATGGGAACATATTAACATGGCACATGCATAGAACCAAATGTGAATATTTATAAACCAATAGGACATATGTCCCAACAAATGATTGAAGTGTACACGTACCCATTTAGGTGTGTAATTAAGTTATTGTTGCACATATGGTGGAGGTGAGAGAGAGAGGTCAGTTAACAACTAATATATCCCTCTAGTTTTTACAACTTTCTTAGTCACTGCAGTGATCTGTCCCTTACATGTATTATTACACTACCCAATTGCCTTACTTTGTACAATGGTATGTTTGTAGATTAGTATATACGTGGACTGTGTTTTACGTATAGTCTACACCTCTTGTCTGTTATAGCTGTTGAGAAAATATTGTTAACACTACCTGACAAATTCTACACATACTCCCAGATTCCATGCTTGTAGACAGGTATATGAGTGAACTGTGTTGTAATTACAGTCTACACCTCTTACCTGTTATAGCTGTGGAGGGAATTTTGTTAACACTACCTGAAATATTCTACACATACATCCAGATGCCATGCTTGTAGACAAGTATATACGTGAACTGTGTTGTACCTACAGTCTACACCTCTTAACTGTTATAGCTGTGGGGAAAATCTTTGTTAGCACTACCTGACAGATTCTACACATACTCCCAGATTCCATGCTTGTAGACAAGTATATGAGTGAACTGTGTTGTAATTACAGTCTACACCTCTTATCTGTTATAGCTGTGGAGAAATATTTGTTAACACTACCTGACAAATACTGCACATACTCCCAGATTCCATGTTGATGTTATACACATACCTAACGATCCGTTATTGCACACACTCTGGTCAAGGCTTGACATGATGCAGTTGTTAATGTGACATATGTTCAAATAGCTGTTCTACACTTACTCTGGTCAAGGCTTGACAGGATGCAGTTGTTAATGTGACATATGTTCGAATAGCTGTTCTACACTTTGGGTGAGATGCTACAATGACAGGTTTGTTTTCATATACATTCTCTTTTTATGTCCAGGTCTCACTATCTATTATATGTCAGTATAAGCTGCCTACATTTCTTGGGTCATCTAACTGAATTGTCAGGGGAACAGGTTACTGGGCAGCAGATATGGGCCATTTATCTGGACATGCTAAACAGATCAGAACAGTTGAGTGGCATGACTATGCATACAGTTTACTACCTGAACATTCTGCCACAGTCTATACAGTTGATGTTTATGGTTATGCTTACAGCGTACCATCTGAACATTCTAGCAAAGTGTGTACAGCTGTTGGGTCTAATTATGCATACAGCTTTCTATCTGAACATTCTCACAAACTCTGCACAGTTGAGGGGTATGATTATGCATACAACTTACTACCACTCCCAGGATTCAAACCCCTGCTGTGTGTGGTAAAAAGATTACAGTTGACATCACAGTACACTGTGCTATCAGAAAATTGGTATGCAGCATTCCAATGGTTTCTAAGTCTCCCTCAGTTGTTCTATATGAATGACCTCTTGGGACTTCCAACATTGTTATACTGAACCTCCTATACATTTTAACTGCGTAAAACAGTGTGGGTAACTCTGCTTAATACACTAGTACTATTTATAGAATGCAACACTATAACAACATATGAAAGCAGTATGTACACAAGCACTCCAGGGGTTCTACTTTTATTCACAAGATATTACACGTTTATTTCCACACAACCTATATAACAGTCTTCCTGCCATATTGTCTGGTTTATTCAGTACATCCCATACACAATACAATTTTATACTGGTACAACTCTTTCTAGAACTGGTATATTTTTTCTTATGACAGTACATGCAAGATTATTACTAACCTGCCTCGTGACGCAGCCTTGGCAGCCTAGCAGCATGGGCTTGCTGGTTCGCAGCCCGCTAATCTGCAGCTGTCAGAGAAATACAGTGATATTTAATCATTACCTATCCAGAGTATACACAAGCTAGGCAATCATTATCTACATAGTAGAAAGGGTACTTATTCAGTGCTGGGGCATTGGCCATCTGCCTTGATTCTTGGATCCACTGCTCCAAGAGATCACCCCTCCACCATTTCAGGTCAGCATGGTGATGCCTGACCTGCTCACCAGTCTGGGTGATACCAGTGGCAATGGTGAGGTTACAGGTGAGACTGTCCCAGGCCTCCACTTTATACTGAGAGCCCTGGTACCGGCCCTGCAGTAGTCTCTCCTCATGATGTTTTACCAGGAGACATACCATGAATCTGGACTCCTGGGTGCCCCAGCGCTGCGGTCTAAATCAAGTGCCTTCCCCAACTCCAGCCATTCTGCCTACAGTAGGGAGCTGCAACATGTTATGGGAATTATTGGCGCCTGTGGGGTTTAAATATGCCCAATTTTCCATACTTTCCCGTTATTGGACTATTTTGAAAAGGCTAAGCTATGGGCACCCCTGCTTACCTAATGTTGGCAATGCTTAAAGGGGATATACCACTGGGCAGGTTGAGTTAGCTGGCCTACACATTTCTTACACCATGTGAGCTAAGCTGTGCAAAGCTTAGCATTGCTTAATATTTAATTAGCATTATATTTTCCTTTTGACATTGATTTATTATTTGTTACATGTTATATCTGTGTCTGGTATCTGTGATTCACTGTATGGGGTCCTGGGGACTTCAACACTTACAATAACACCTCACATCTAGGGCCTTACTGTGGTGCTCCAGTTCACATATGTATGTTATGTAGCAAGTTATACAACATCACACTGTACATAGATTCATTTCACATGTTCAGTTTGATTTTCCTATGGTGAGGATTTGTTTGTTGAAGCCTTGTTCATATGTACTGTTGTGATGGCTTAGTGGGTAACTGTTGTAACTGTAGTGTATAGGGTCCTGGGTTTGAGCCTTGCAAAGGCTGTTTACATTGTTGCTGGGCAGAACATGGGCAGTTGGATACAGAGTGAGTAAGGCACCTTAAAGCAGTTGTAAGTGGGTTTGGATGAAGCTAAGCACTGCTAACTTCCAGTTACAGTTTCTTACACTCAGTTAGCTTCTAAATCGCTTAGTCTGTGTAGAAAGTGCTTACCCCCATGCAAACATAGCTAAACATGCTTACTACCCTTTAGTTGTGCTTAAACCTGCTTACTATTGCCTTATTCATTATGACACTGACACTTCACATGTGCATTCTCTGCTGTACTCCAGTTCATAAATATATGTTATTTAGTGGGTTTTGCAACAAAAATATTAGTTATAACATGCTTTGCCATGTAAAATAAACTGTGCTGTAGTGGGACTCAAACCAAGAATGCCTGTTCATTAGGCAAATACTCTACCCACTACACTATTGCTATGCTGCTTCATGTGCATATAACTTCCCTGTTATCCTCTTCAGTCTTTTAAGCTGCTTTAACTATAGCTAAGCGATGGGCACACCCGCACCCCTACGGTTAGCTGTACTCAGATTTTTAAATAAAAATAAAGGGGTTTCTTCATTTGATTTTTATGGACTGTTGCTGTTCTACACATGTGGGACTGTTGGTGGGGATATGCGGACACCTATGAGAAATCTCGCTCATTTCTTACCACTTTCTGCAGTTCTACATTGCAGGGGCATGTTTATTCTGAGTGGTCTGCTCTCAGACACACCCTCTGCACTCGTACATGCTCCATGTAAGCCTAAGAGCTCAGGCAGCACGCCTTCATTAATATGCATGGCACGCTGTCATCCTGCTCCTAAATGGGCACTTCCGTGGACTAGTGAATCCATGGGAGAGTGGGCTTTGTTGAATCTGGACTTCTTGCATAGAAGAAGTCAGCATTTAACGTAACATATACCTTTTTTGTTATGAAAAGTATCAGTAATAAACTGTTCTTAGATATATAAAATGATACAATTTAATTATTTTAATTTTACATGTGAAACAGTTCTTTTATAAACTATTTCTACAAAGCCGCTTGTCATTTCTTCTGAATATGCATGCCAACATTTTCAGAAATGGTATTCATGTCCTTATTATTTTATCTTACACTATGATAATACACAGAAATACTGCCATGTCATAAATGGAAAATTGGCTAAATAGCTTACTTTTCTTTTCTGCTTTTCTTCTTCCTTTCTCTTCTTTCTGTTTTTTTTTATTCCCTTTCTTCCTTTCCCCTTTCTTTGTTCTATCTTTCTCTATCCTATTATCTTTCTTCATAGTGAAGCCATAGCAATTTGTATCACATATCTTTGACAGAAAACTGATTGATTTAATAGTCATTTACAGGCATTCTTCTCTCTAATATTCTCTTCTTCCAGGATGACTAGTGTCATACTTTTCTAAAGGCATAATAGCTGACAATTTGCGAAGAATTTAATTTATCATCATATGCTTATTACACAGGCACTTCAGCTTTATTGTTTTACATAAAGGTGAGTATCTGAGATTACCTCCCTTTAGTTCATGGGCAACTGTTTCACACTGTTATCTGACAAAGATCTGTACGACAAGCACCCTGACAAAGGTTAGTCATTCCCTGAAAAAGTATTGCAAAAGAACATGCCAAGAACAAAATGCTGAAACAGAGGGAAAGGATCTTAGAGTGCTGTGAAGGAGATGATCCACTCCTGTTGCATAATATATCTAACTTCAAGGCCAATACAACATAATATAAATTGTATGTGTTTAGGGGACAGTAGACAGTAGTACTAGATAGCTTTCCCAAATCAGGCCAGTCAGATAAAAAAAAAGTGAAGAAAACATTTTTATTTGTATAAATTTGCAAATGCTTTGTCATTTCTGTTTTCTACATTTCTGGAGATGAAACAAACTACCTGCCGGATACAAAATTGTTGGACTGTTTGGTTCCAGAAAAAAGCAGATGTAGTAATCTCTCATATTAAATAAAATTAACACAGAATACAAGTGCAGAATTAAGGATTGCAGATAATACAACATATAATTTAGACTCATATAAGAGAAGGCAAAACAGCTTGTCCTTGATGTGGATGTGTTGACTTGGCTATAAGAAAGCAAACCTGCAGAGCACTTCTCAAATTCTGTTACAACATTCTGTAAAGATGTGTAACAATCTGAATGTAAATAAGCACTGTGTAAAGCACAGAGTGCAGTGATTTCTCTCTAATACTGGGAAAAAGCCAAACTAGTTAAGAACTCCTATAGGATGAGACCCAATATTAACAAGACTTAGAAAGGTGCTTAGTAATTGCTAAACATATTTCTAAGTGCTGTTAATATAGGGTCTCACACTAGGCACTAAGTGCTAATAGTACTAGCCCCAAAGCAACAGCAACAGAAATAAAAACAGGCCTTTTCAACTGCCCCCAAGTTCATCTCATATTTTTGACCCATGCCTACAATACTTGTTTGATTTTCTGGTAAATCACTGAGAATTAGAGCTCAGCCAAAAATACCAGAAACATGAGTTTCACAATTCTTATTGTTAAAAATGCATATTGATAAAAAAATGTCATTGTATTAGAATTTTAAGTGAATTACAGTAATATTTAAAAACTCTCACTGGTTTTGATCATTTTGTCACACCCACAATTATTAAACAAATATGCTGATAGTTGTTCTGATACTGTATGTTTGACAGTGGCCGATATTGTCTTTACCATCTTTTAAATCCAGAAAAACAATTTGTGCTTTTTTTTCCTGCATCCAGTAGTACATAGAACAGATAAAGCTCCATGCACTATAAAGAATTATGATAAGATCTTCAAATATAACCATTTAATTATGCGCTCTCAATACAACAAGATAAATTTATCTCTTCATGAAAATGTCTTGGCACCCATGTCTCAAACATATAATAATGCTGTTATAATCAGAGACCTAATTATACTCCTCTGTGTAGTGCATTAATCACCATGATTTTGCTCTGTAATTGGGGAAAAAAGGTAAACTTGTTAAATATGTCAATAGTGTGAGATCTGACCTTAGCAAAAGTTAGCAATATTTAACAAAACTTGCTGATCACACCTAATAGCTGCTGTTAAAACTCACGTTGTCCTGGTCCCCTTCAAAAAACACATCACACCAAATGACATTTGATGACCTTTATTCAATTTTCATAAGCATAAATGTTAAGCAATATTCAATCATTTCAACCAAACACGATACAGGTGAAATAACATCCATGTAACATTATCATAGGACAGGACAGCGTAAACCTGCTCATCCTGATCAGTGAGCAGCATCCATACCTCCACTCACTTACTTATGAAGCAGCATATCCGCTCACTTCCATTACCATTTATTGCATTATACCATAAACCAAATAAGCAGCTTCCCACACTTGCTTATGTACTTATCAAGTAGTGTAACCACTCACTTTCCTTTCCCAACATATTGAATTGACCATCCAACACCAGAGGGGGAACAGAGGAGGGCAAGCCTGCCCCTCTTCTTTGCCCTAACCAAACTAAACATAAACACATCCCCACTAATAAAGGGGGGGGGAGCGGCTAGCAGGTTCACACCAAAATGTGACTCCTACTCCAGTTACACTTGCCTAATCTCCTTTAAGGCCCTCCCTACTCCTACCTCACTTCCTCCTAAACCTCATCCATTTCTATTTAACCCTATCCTCCTCCTATCCTCCCAATTCCTGCTATTCTATCAACCCCCCCCCACCTTGAAGATGTCCCTGAACAAATTGGTCTGTTCCAAACCTCATTTGTCCTGGTTCCCTTCAAGAAACACATCACACCAAATGACATTTGATGACCTTTATTAAATTTTCATAAACATAAATGTTAACCAATATTCAGTCATTTCAACCAAACACGATACAGGTGAAATAACATCCATGTAACATTATCATAGAACAGGACAGCGTAAACCTACTCATCCTGATCAGTAAGCAGCGTCTATACCTCCACTCACTTACTTATGAAGCAGCATACCCGCTCACTTCCATTACCATTTATTGCATTATACCATCAATTAAATAAGCAGCATCCACCGCTTGCTTATGTACTTATGAAGCAGCGTAACCACTCACTTCCGTTACCATTTATTGCATTTTACCAACCAAATAAGCAGCTTCCTCTGCTTGCTTATGTACTTATAAAGCAGCATAACCGCTTACTTTCCTTTCCCAACTTATTGAATTGACCATTCAACACCTGAGGGGGAACAGAAGAGGGCAAGCCTGCCCCTCTTCTCCACCTACCAGAATGACCAGGCTGTTCCCCCTCTCTCCACCAAACTTCCATCATCTAGCCACCATTAGGGGATAAGGCCAAACATCATTCGGTGTACAATAATTACCATGACATTACCAGCCCCTGGCAATTACCTAATGTTTACTGGGGCATTATATACCACAGGACAAGGAATACTCAACCCCCCAAACACCAAAACTAAATAAAAGGAATCGCATACCACCCTTCCCATAACAACCCCTTTTACTTGCCCAATGACATGTAGAAACAACCTGAAAAACTTTAAAATGCCATTTAACTACCACCTTGCCAACATCAACTACCCATTATTAACAGTAAGGCACCTACACCCCATGATAGCTTTAGCAATCTCAACCCTTTTAGCTCTATCAGTACCCTTAAATGCCACCAACAATATACCAAACTTGAAAATGCCCTATGCCACCTGGTCGAAACAAAATAAGTGACATATCAACACCGTCCCGCATGTAGAAATTAAACCATACCCTTTCTGTCCTTCAAGTACAGTAAATCAAACCACACTTCCATGCAAGGTCACCCCATCTAGTTCACCACCTGAACCCACTTACTCAATGCAACCCACTAATCCCTCCCCCTGAAGGCTGCAACCCTACCCGAGCCAATCCAAGAAAACCCCCCAGCTACCAATAATACAATGTAAATTCACTCCTGATGCTCCCCAACCAAAACAAGCAGAACAAACCATTACGTTGTAATTATTGGGAAGAAAATATAACAAACAATTCCATATGTGGTTGCCTTGCTGGAAGACCATGACCTGTTTTCACACCACCTTCCTTCAACCTACCAAGTAATGCCCGGTCAGCCCATCTCCATTTGCAACCTCCGAGGGATCTGTAAAAAAAAATGTAAATACTTCATTCACACAAACACAACTTCTTAATGACAGTATGCACCACTACTGGCATATCTCCTATGTCAACTGCTTAAAATGCAGTTACTATCGCATACAAAACACCAGTGAAACTTAATATGTGTTAACAAAATTACTCATAAGATTTCCTTCACACCTCACAGATTCATGATACAACTGATACCCATGCAAAATAAAACAAATGATTGCATTAAAGGCCTATTCTATAAATAATATATCACTCTTTTCCCAACCAAATAGTTCCAAGCAACACTGTTAATCATAATTAAGGCAAAGAGAAAAACATCCACAGTCGTGCTATTAAAGCCTATTATCAAAGCTGAGGTGTAACTTCCCCCAACGGCTCTACCTATATCCTTTTTGAACACGGCAACAATTACCCATGTCCCTCTTAAATAAGAGCAACATGCAGTGCACACTGGATTTAGGAGTCTTACTTACCTGAAGCTTGGCAGTTCATCAAAACCTTAGAGCCATTAACCAAGTAAATACCCCCTCTCTTGAAACTGGTGCCACTCCTTCCACCAATAAAACCCAAAACTACCCCTAAGCAAATATCAAACCCTGCTATAACTTGCCCACAACATACCCCATTTTTCCATGGTCTTACACTATCCAGCTGCACCCACCTCAAAATGCCTGAATGAGTACAAAACCAACACTTGTTAACATACCATCTACCAAACTTCAACCCAGCCTCCCCAGTAGCATACCTTACTTCCAAATACAAGTGCATAATATCCATAAATAAAACGAACAACCCAGCCTCCCAGATCAGCTACCTCACAACTCTGCTTCTCACAGATCACTGACCATCGTTCAATCTGTACCATTGTCCCTTATATCCTTGGTGTGCACCACTCTGGTCTTCGAGACATCCACAGCAAGCACCCTCATCCATCTTCCCGATCTTTTTTATTCTGGCCAGTCAACCACCAGCCACTGTATGGCTCCACCCTGTTGACCAACTGTGCAGCCTCTACACCCGCCCATGCCAAAATCCCCAAGAAATGACCTTTATGAAGCTTCACCTTTGACTACTTGTTCTACAAATATCAAAACCTTTGAGCCATTAACATAGTAACTACCCCTGCTCTTGAAATTGGTGCCGCTCCTCCCACCAGTAAGAACCCAAAACTACCCCTAAGCAAATATCAAGTCCTGCTATAACTTGCCCTCAACCTACCTTATCCTCCCTTGGCCTTACACTGCCCAGCTGCAACAACCTTAAAATGCCTTAATGAGTACAAAACAAACACTTGTTAACATGCCATCTACCTATTGAAATGAGCAGATAAACTTGTATCACCACCTAAGACCTCACTCTGTACATATCCTTGCAGTCAAACCCCCCCCTTTGCAGCCACACCCATCAACCAATGAGACCACTTCCTTCAACCAGTAGCTGATGCTCTCCACGATGACACCATATGTGACCACCTTTATAGCACTCCAGCTGCTGGAACACCCAATGTAGCACCAACATATGTACATCATTCTGAAAATCCCCATCTGCAAGAAAGAAAAAAAAGGGAACATATAAATCATATAAAATACATAACGCATATTCAAAGATATAGTCCAAGACAGCCTAACCCTACCCTCCCTACTATGGCCGAGTTACACTAGACATACGCCGTGACCAACAGCATGGTAAAACCCCACGAACCAAGAAATGTCCTCTGCACTCACCGGAATCGCAGTTCCACTATTCATTGGGTTAATGTTAATGCACCTCAAATTCCATTGAAAAACACATGTAAATCATCTAAAATACATAATGCACATTTCAAGACATCTTCAAAACAACCTATCCTGCCAACCTTGGAAGGAGTGTACCACCACCACACACACATTTATGACAAAGCAACCATAACTGAACTGATCAAACACCACTATAAATTTAACTACCAATCGAGTATGTTGTAACTAAACCCCACACCTGAAGGGACCTATCAATATCCACAACCAGGGTCTAAGCCAAGCTAACTTATTTTGTAAAACCCTCTGCCTAGTTCTTAACCTTCCATCTCCAAATGAGGCACACTAACCAAACATAATGTTGAACAAATGGCAGCTTACAGCGCTATCAAGGGAGACCCACTGCCATGTTCCCCCATCACTCATTCAAATGGAATTATGACTTAGAGCTCCCTTCCTACTTTGTTTTTTTTTTTTTATAAACTTACTTAACTTTCCCAGTTGAGGCTGATAATATACCATACTAAGCTATTAGTAGGTGTACGATGTTCTCTCCATTTTTTCCCCGTCCGCTTGCCAGCAATGACCAAAACTCTAACACACATATACCTCTCAACCTCTTAGTCCAGACAATGCAGGCAATGAGTCAGTTCAATAACAGGTGTTGAAACACAGGTGACCAGTAGGAAGGTAGCTGGAATAAAGAAGCTGAACCACAACAAAGTAAAATCTTCTTTTTTTAATACAAAATGGTGAGCGCTTTCGCAATGGTAACCATTGCTTCATCAGACAGTTCATTCAAACAGCAACAGCACTTAAATACTTTAATTCATTACTAGAACAGCCAATCCTACCACTCAAAATTAATTCAGCACTCGGCAATCAATTAATTAATATGGTTACGTTTTGCTCTTAGTTAATTGCTGAAGTCAGAAAAACTCTGTTTAAAAACCACATGCACAAAATGTAAAGACAAGAACATGTGAATACATATAAATAAAATACATAAAAAGTCAATTAATAAATACATATACTCATGTTCCCCATTTAGTAACTACTTATGTGAATGGATATAAGCATAAAAATATATATAAAAAATATATATAAAAGTATAAGCAGTACACACTCAACAACTTAATACATATATTCTGCCTAATAAATGCACATGTTGTCCACCTAGTAAATAGATATGCTTTAATATGTACATCTCAACAAATGCTTGTCTTTAGTGATATTTATGCTAGAAGCAGCTCAAGAAATACTGTCATATTGACCCAAAGCCCTGCATGTGTTTATGTTGTCTTCTCTTGTTAAAATAGTATTATTATTTTTTATTTTATTTTAACCTTCTAGATTTTAGCACTGGCTTCAATGGAACACTGTCATTCAAACCCAAACCTCCATGTGCTCCTAAATGCAAAATCCATTTTGCTTCCATATTTTCAGTAGTATTGACTATATCCCTCATCCTATTGCTGACGTTCTGAATGTGTAGAACCTGAAACAAAAATATATGGTCATCCCCCTTATCCAATGTATGCTTAGCCAAAGCACTATACAGTTGCTCTTTTCTAGTGCAGTAAAGGTGATCCCTTATCCGTTCCCTAAGGTGACGGTTAGTTTTGCCAACATAGAAATGGAAACGTTGTGCAGTGAGCTACATACACCACATTCTTAGTATTGCAATCAGCAGAATTCCTTAGCTCCCATAGACGCCCTGTTTCAGGGTGCTTAAAAAACCTTGATTCATCTATATAAATGCACTGTTTACATTTTCCACATCTATGGGTACCATTCACTATACTATCCATGGAACTTGGAAGGAAACCAGTTCTATAGAATCCAAGAAAAGATTCATCACAGTAATTAAACTTACTAGCAAAACATTAGGAGACAGAAAGCAATATACCTCTAAAATCACAAAGCCACTCTCTTTAATTGCCTAAAAATTCTGTGCCCAAGAAAACAAAATAATTGGCCAATAAAAAATAATTATTCCCTGAAGCATTGTATAAACTACCTCTAAGTGTCTGCTTTCTCTTCAAGACATGCCAAAATAATTCAGCCAACATCTTAACTAACATCCCATGACTCTCCTCCCGACTCAGATCCTCCAGATGTTTCCCCTCCCTTCTGTTTCAAAGCAGTCAAAACAGAAGATATTAACAATATATTAAACACAATACCAGATGATGGATTGTTAAATTAGAGGATGGATCCCTTATCTTTATGGATGATGATCTTAGAAAGCATTTTTGTTATTATTTTGCTAAATTGAATAGTCCTGTTTCCCAGTTGAATTCAGTGGATAGGGAGTGTCATGTGGTTTGCATGAGGAAGTTCACAAAAAGTGTCGGAACCGCTACCAAAATAATAAAGATTATAGCGCAACTCAAATTACATAAAGCTCCAAGAATTGATGTGTTTCCTGCAGAATTTTATAACTGTGAGGGAGGGAGAAATTAATGAAGTTCTGTTGAACAGCTATAACTCTGGTGACCAAACAAAACTTGATTTCATATTCAGCTCATAATCCATCTGTTATAAGACTTACTCCTAAATAGAAAGAGTGGATTACCATGTTAGGGGATTTTTCACTTATCTCGCTTGTCAATATATATTTAAACAGCTTTGCTAAAGCTTTATTTGCTAGATTAGACAAGTTCCTACCATATCTGGTCTGTGAAGGTTAGAATGCTTTTAATAAAGGGAGAGAAGAAGGTGACAACTTATGGAAAGTAATAATATTTATGTATAAGTATTACGGATCTGCAAACACAATAGGCATTGTCCTTTTTAATATTAATAAAACTTGTGATACAGTGGCCCGGGACTTCTTGTTTCAAGACCTTTTGAGTAGAGACTGTGGCACACGATTTCTGTCATGGTTTAAACATTATATGATGCCTATTCCTTTAACGTGTTTGATAATGGAGGCTTATCAAGTATAGGGGTGCTGGGTAGGGGCACAAGACAGAGTCCCCCTTTGACTCTAGCCGTGTTTATATTGGTGATGGAAGAGTGAGCCTGTAAAGTTTGAGAGTTGATTCAATGTGATCAAATCCTGATAATACCAGTAGTGCCTTTTTAATGATTGCAGACAACTGAATTTTATTGAGTAATAACCTCTCATAAATGATTAATAAGGTCTTAGATATTATCTACAAATTCAAGTAAGTGTCTTGTTTGGAGTATAATCTTTTGAAACTGTCCTTTTAGAATGTGGAGAACATAATTATGTTTTGGAAGGGAACCCACCATCCAATAACTGAGGAGGCTACATATTTGAGGTTAAAGTTGAGATGAACTGGACATTGTTGAGGGTACTTTTAGGTACATAGTAAAAAAAAGAACAAACTTTTCTACCTAAGGTAGATAATTTAAGAACTCTAGTATGGAAGACTCATATCTACTACTTAATCAGAAGTATAACTGCTTCGTACAAACATCCAGGAATAGCTTTTCTGTAGGAGCTCTTTAATTCAAGAGACTTCGGTGATGTGAGAGAAAAAATTCTCTCTCAGTAGCTAGTATTTTCAGTTTTTATGCAGGAATGGGACTCCCAGACTTACCTCATTTAGCTTTTCAGGTAAATTAACTAACTAGGTCTACTGATAAATGTTGCACCCCTGATAGGGAAGGGTTAGAGATTACATTTTTGATTAATGATATTTTAGGGTCTATATTAGATAATCAAACTTTCAAACATTTGACTGTCATATGGTCAACACCATATGATCAAAATTTTAAAAGTTCAAAAATCTAATAAAACAAAATAAACTAGACAAATAACCTACCAGAACATTTAAACAGGGGGGCAAGCCCCTGCACCCCCCACACCCCCTGCTCTTTAAATATACCAACTCCAAGATCACACTACAGTGCAGAAAAGGGAAATCTTCCCATTCCGTGTTGTACGGAGATCTCCGTTAAAACGGTCGAACTTTCAAAAATTCAATCATATGGTGTCGACCATATGACAGTCGAACTTTTGGAAGTTCATTCATCTAATATAGACCTGATGTTTTAATATGCCTTGGGAGGAAAAATGGAAGACATAAGATGGTAATCACACTGGGTAGCTTTTCTTGGGGAAGAGGCCCAATGAACTGTATTCAGCATCATCCTGAAGTGAATAACTTAATGACTAGATAGAATGGGGACTGATGGATGCAGAGAAAAAATATTTAACTGGGATCAACTGCTGAGTGCTTTTTCTCCCCCAGTTTTTAAAACATTCAAAGAACTATTTCTGCAATTCAGCATGGGGGATCAAGATTGGTTTATGTCCAAATAAAGTCTACTGTAAGTAGAGATCATGGGAGAGAAATAAAGATCCAATGCCTTTCATTGGGTTCAGTGGAAGTGTTTCCAGAAAGGGAGGGAGGTTTAATTTATAAGGGCCTGTGGGAGAAGAAAGCCATGGCCTTGAAGCATTTAATAATGAGCAAGTGGGAGGCCCAGGAAGGGGTTAGATTTACAAGAGAGTAATGGGGCCAAAGCTAGAAATCAGTAAGTAAGCTTAAGAAATGACCAAGATTTTATGGCCAACAACTAAGAATATTATTTAGGTAGTATCAAACACTCAGTAGTCTATGGAGGCAGGGATTGTGCAGTAGTCATAAATGTTGGAGATGTGGTCATCTGGCAGTGGATAGCATGCATATGTTTTGGGGTTGCTTCAAGATTAAGCAATACTGGAAGTGTACAAAATTTAATTAAAAAATACATTGTATCCTGATTTCCCCTTCAAGTGGGAATTTTGGATTTTTTTGGATCCTGTTTGGTGTGGATCATAAGCTGCAACAGAACTTGGATGTATATTGGGTGTTTTCTAGCAGTATTAAATTAATGTGTGTTATACATTGGAAGAAGCCATCGATCCTTCTGAAAGCTATTTTCAAAGCATTGCTGCATCACCATGTAGGCAATATTGTATTACAAAGTAAGCATCAGCTATCCATCACCTGATACCTTACACACTTCAAGTGGCTCAGTTCCTTCTCTACACTTGTTTTGTCTAATGTCCTGAATGGTGGTCTGGACTTCCATCTATACACCCTTATCATGCTGTCCACCTTAAAGCATAATGTGACTTGTCTACCTTAAAGCATAATGTGACTAAGTGTGAAATAAATGGGTAAAATATGTTAATACCTGAGTATTCCAAAGTCTTTTTCAAAGTTGTCTTGAAGAATTGTGACTGTATAACCTCCACAAAAGCTGTCACAAATATTAGGTCCCGACACACTGGATTACCCTTAAATCTCTTCAAAGTAAAGGCCTACTTAACTTGGGTTAGCATATTCCTCTTGAGGATAATCTGTTGACTTTCCTCAGCTGATCTGTGTTACATGCCCTAGCCAAATTATCACTTGATGCCATGAAAAGATGTAACTCTCATTTAGTGGCTTACTGATGTCATTAACTGGGATTTCAAGAAGTTCACATACACAGAACATGCAAAGACAGTTTATACAGATAATGTAGCTAAAATGCCGTAAGATAGATGTCTATGAAAGTCCTTTAGGAGGTCAGACAGAAAGTCTTGCCAGGCATCTTCCTTTGGTCTGACTGATGTATGTTAAGCCTGGCCCATCCTTTTCATAACCAGTGCTTAGTGTAATTTACTAGCCTGAGGGGCTGAAATGCAAAAGCCCAACACTGCAAAATGCCTGATAAAAGTCAGATGCCCTTTTCCTACCTCCTAAATGCTGGATGTCTAGTATCAGCCGCAGTGATAGTATTATTGGCCCACTGACAGAGTGCAGATAAAGTGACTAAACAATGCAGCGACCTAGTTGTACAGCATCTATGTGGGTGGGTCCTGTGATTCCCCTCTCAGCTTGTGCCCTCTCATCTCCTATATGTTAACTGGCATTATTGTTTGCTGTAAATCCACTGTGCAGCCAAGGAGCAAAACTGTGGAAATACTCACTGTCAACAATTACAGCAACTATCCTGGAAAATGCCAGCACAGAATCATTTTATTCTAAAACACTGTAGCACCAACAGACTTAGTAATCAATGTATGTCTCTAAGACTGATAGCACCTTACTGGCAGGTATAATTACTGCCTAATTATCAGAATAAATACAACTTTTTTACATTACTTTAATCTCAAAAGATCTTAACTCACCAGGAAATGATAAACAGAACAAAATAAAATGCCACATGTCCATAAAGAAAGCATGAACAACTAAAAAGTAACATATGTACGTATTGCAGCACTAAACTGTAAGTGAAGTTTAATCAGTATGCATCTTATATAATCATCAGATGTGAATCAGAACAGGTCCCTTTAAGGTTTTTAATGTAAGACCATAGTTTCTTTGAGAGACCACTACAATATTCTTCCAGAATCTAAACTTATGAGTTGTAATGGTATTAAACAGTTAAGTTAACCAATGTATTAACTATTTTGAATATGGCTTCTCCCTGATATAAGGCACAATTTATGATCTGAGGGAGGAAGAATAACAGCTCTAACAACCACAGCAGCTGCTGAGCGTACTCTAGGCCATGCTTTACAGGAAAGACAAGCCTACAACATATAAAAATAATCATCTCAGTCCTGCAGACACTTCTGGACTATTTCAACCCTCTGTCCAAAAATGTAGCTTTTTAAGATAACTAAATCAATACTGGGTGGGCTTTCCTTTGCCATCCAAGAACACATGAACTGTATCATACTTCGTCGCTGATGTGACTGTTTAAAACTGACTGCCATTTCGTTTTGCCTTTGCTCAATACCATGATCTTATATCTAGTAGAAAAGTCATATAGATGGACAAGTGAGATTGTTTCATAAATTATTGAAGTGAGATTCAAGCTTGAGCAAACTAATATAACTATCTATGAAGCTGAAGATATGTCCACCATCTAACATCCTGGCTACCCTGAGGAGTCCTACACTGTTTAAAAGGTAAAGAGTGTGACAAGTCAAATAGGTCCATCCATGACATGAATCCTTTGTTGACTCATACTGGCAAAAAAATATATATATATTCTTCATCTAGCTAGAAACACTGACCGAATCCTATCTCAAAGTGCACTAGATCTGACTGCTTCTAAATAATTTAGAAATCTTATGTTCATAGTCCACAGGCTCCCAAATGTTCCTGCATTTTGGAATAGCAAAGTGAGTGGTTTAACTGGATACAAATCAATTTTGATAATGCACAGATGGGGTGAGGCCTGCAGCTGTCTTGAATGAAATGTACTGTGTCAACTGCTTTATGGTTATCTATTGAGAACAAGATCCTCTAAGCTATCCCACTTTGGAAGACCCCATACATGTTGCCTTGAAAACCTACAGTTAGAAATGATCCCATATAAAATTATATAAGAATCGCTAGAGTTTAGACACCACCTTACTGACACTTAGAGCTGAAATGTGTTTAACCTAAATGTGTTTAAATGTGTTTAAAAGGAACCTGGGAAGCAAAAACATATAGACAATAGAAATTGGGACCAAAAAAGTGTGATGTCAGTAGTTGCCATTTACTGGATTGTTTTATGAAACGGATTAACAAGTTGGTTGGGATCAGATATTAGAATACTAAATTAATGGTAATGATTTAAACATCCCTATATATCTATGAAAAAAAAACTCCATTTAATACCTGAACACTAAATAAAAGGTTGCAAAACAGGACAGTGCTTGTTTAAGGGAAAATAAAATTTATCTCATTTAACTATTAGCCTTAAGATCTCTCTATACAGAGTAAACAAACCAAAATGGCAGAGATTGCACAGCAGGCTGGAATAACCGCAACTCCCATTCATCCCCAACAAGGATCACTCATCCCTAGCCACCTAAGTGTTGAATCCCCTTTTTCAAATGATTCCATCTGATGTTCAGACACAAGTATTTCACTACTAAAATGAATACCATCAGGGAGAAGGGACATCCTTCCTTGTTGCCCCCATTCAAGGGAAATGTGTCAGTACAACACTGATTTGTAATAACCTGGTACAAAGGTTGTGGATAAAGATGCAAGCTAATCACACTCACTGCCAGACTTCAAAAAGCATCATCAGAAAAGAGCAACAGAAGGCTCAATGCAGTCCTTGCCTAGTTGCTGTCTATTTCAGAAGAGACAAAGAAGTCAAGTCATCTTCAGAAGAGACAAAGAAGTCAAGTCATCTTTGGCTATTCTTGCTAAAAACTTGCTGTGAATGCCCATAAACCATGTATGTACATTGGCACTTGAGATAATAAGTGCAGTTAAGTCACAAAAATAGATCAAAAATGCAACAATGAATTTTGCTCTTCTCCTTTAAACTTTTTTCAGGGGGACCCCCCCCCCCCACATCCTGAACTTATATATGCCAACTCAGAGATCACCATACCTCTGAGAAAAGGTAATATTCTGGGAAATGGCCATCTCATACTTAGTATATATAAGTTCATTATTTCAACTATTGTCTCCATGTTTCAGGACTCAGTGTAGCAGGTCCTGATATTTCAAATGGTTACAATTTGCACTTATTTAAACTCCCTGCAGTCTTCCTAACCAGGACTACAGTATATGAGGGCAGCAGAGAGATACTGTATAATTGCCTATGTGAGAGGGAACGTTCCCTTCTTTAGGAAACATAACATACTGAAGCAAAGCAAATGGGTTTGGTAAGTTACCAAGTGCTTACGTTTTCTGAAAAAACTTTATTGGGTGACCCTGACATCCCACTTAAAAGAATTATAAAAATCAATAGAGATACCATTAGAGCTGATGGATTTTCTTTCATTCAGGTGGTTAATAGCTTTATAAATCTCCCAGGGCATATTTCGTCTGTTCTTTTTTGCCAATGACAGTAGCCAAAACATGGGGAGATGAAATGTTATACTGAATAAGAGAAGGGTTTGAGCACAGTTGCATCCCCAAGATCCCAATAAAGTTGGCTATAAAAATCCCCTCATGACATAACTGATCTCCCCACTCACAAGCCTAAGAATTCACTGAGAGTCTTCTCACTCTTCAGTGGTTAGAAAGCAGTTTAGATAATTTGAGGTGACAGATGAAAAAAGTACCTAATTCTGCCTCATTTTCCATAAGTCAAATCATTTTACAAGGCTTTGCATTCTCAATTTTTCATTTTAATACAAGTTTTTTAAACATCTTTATTGAATTATCACTTGAGACAGGCAGATCTACATTTATAAAAAAGTAATCAAACTGTATTAACAAATTAACATTAACAAACATTATACTTCACATATATTGCTGGATCTACTTTAAAACGTTGACCTACCGGAATGCTGACTTTCAAATCATTGAAATGAAAATACTGAAACTTCAAAATGCTGAACTCCAAGACTGTCAAAATTTCACTCTGGGAAACTAACCACTGTGCCACCAATGACTACAATATGAACAGAAGCAAATTAAACCCACCAACCTGGAGGGCTTGGCCTCCCACACCCCCCTATGAAGCCACCCATACCTCCCCATAACTAAATATACCAACTCTGAGATCGCACTACAGTGGAGAACAGGGCAGAGCTCACCATGGTGGCCCAGTGGTTAGTTTCCCAGATTGAAATTGTGATGTTCTGAGAGTTCGGCTTTCTGAAGTTTCACTGTCCTCATACCCACCTTATGAACTTCAAGCAAGGTTAAATTTCAATGTTTTGCAGTAGACTCATATTGCTATATATCATATAACCAAAGCAACATTACATAAATTATTCAATTCTTGTCTCTTTTTTTTAAACAAGAAACATCTTTATGAAACCATCACTTATGACATAAGCAATCAAACATTTATATAAATGAAAACAAACTACACTGACACATTCCTAGTTGCAAGCATTTTACATCACAAACCAGACTGGCACACTGCCAGTTGCAAACATTATACATCACTTAATCTACCCAATCATTTTCAGTCAAACATTACATAGCTCATTTAAGGCCTGCCTTCTATTAAACTCTGCTGTTGACAGCTCTCTTGATTACAGAGTCTGTCCACCCCTGCAGTCCTGTACTCCAACTCTTTGTCCTTGTCTTGAATTGAAGCCTTTTTGTCCATGCCTCATAGTACAATCCTTGTCAAGCATTTCACTGCTTCTCGTTCTGCTTGTGTGTATACCTCCCTAGTCTGATGTTCCTTCCAGAACTGCGCAACACATGGATTTGTGGACTAGTGCTATGTTTGTGGACAGTATGTAATGGCATGTACCCTACAGCAAGATGTGACCAACAGCTAATCATATATATAGTAGGGCTTGGGCATTGCTTTATACTGACTAAAGTTTGCATAGTAAAATAAGGGATACCACATTAAGGAAAGCAACTTTGCTGGCAAGTCCAGTGGATGACTGGTAAGACAGAAGGGTGAATGACCAATGTGCCAGACATCAACTCCAAGGCAGGCTAGCACAACAGAGCTCATACTCACTCACACATGCAGTCAGGCACCATACAGCCACCACTTGCAGTCATACAGATTGCCCAGTGGTAATCAGCACAACAAAGTTCTAACTCAGATTATATCAGAGGGACTGAGTGCAAAGTATTAAAAAGATGGAGGACTCCATCAAGGGTACAAACAAATGTGAGCCTCAAGACCGCAAGTTTTGTGAATTTCTAAGCTGGATGGATCAGTTCATCTGCCCTATCTTAAAGAGTAAAGTATGGAGTACCTCCAGGGTGGAGTTTAACACTGAAAGTGTGATTTACAGAGCGCATTGCAAATATATGCAACTGTTTCAGTGTGAGCAACGCTATCAATAAACTAAACATCAAGAAAGTCCACCATCTGTCTGACATACAACTCAAAAAAGTAAACAATCCACTGTCTAAACACTGTCTTGAATATCCAAACCACAAGTTTACCTTCCATATCCTAGGTACACAACCTGAGAGACACAAGTATTACTACAGTCTATCCATCCACACATACATGCATGCATCAGGACCACATATGCAGGAAGTGGTGCAGGATTTGAATATTGTCAGCAGACTTAATAAGTATATACAACAGGATCAACAAAGGATAAAAACTATGATACTCTGTGCAAAGTATAAGGCTCTGGATATTGCCAAGGATATATCCAGCAGAGGCAATAGACCACAAAAACAGAAGTGGTTCACAAAGGTGCAGGAACTCATATTTTCCCTTCCTGGTTTGGAGGAGTTAAAGCTCATGCTCTGGGGTATATTGGATGTGGGATCTGGGATATCAACAATTGCACAAGTGTCAGTAGGGAATGCACCAGGTTAGTAATACCCAGTAAATGCCTGTATGGTACAGCATATTGCACGTGTGATGGCAATGATTGACTAAGGGTCTTCACAAAGCATCTTCCACATGCCGGTCCTTCATATAACTCTGGGCTGAAACTGCAATAGCACACATGTAAAAGTATGCATGTCTGCATATGCATGGCATAGGAGTAAAGGCATAAGTGTTAGTGCTGCCAAAGGTATATACTCATTTTGTCTCAGGCTCTACTGGTCCCCAGACCAGCAAAATGAGAAAACACATGCCTGATATCAGTATTTCACTGATGGCTGTCCATGAGGACAGTGCTTACAACATACCATCCAATGGCATTGTGGTACAGTCTGCAAATCTGCTGAGGAAGGATTTGCTTCTCTGACATCAAGGACGTGGGTAAGAATTCTTGATATCAGACTCCCCTTCAGAAGTACAGGTTCAGTCCACACAAGAGACAGACATCCTGGAACTCTGAGCCTTTCTCAGGCTACCAAAGAATCTATAACCTATACATCATTTAAAATTTGCACTGCCTTTAATGTGCATTACCCAACATATGGGAAAAGTGTGTTGGGGGGACTGCTGAACACAGCCTAGGCTTCAGATCTGTCCCTAATCTGGGTACAACACTCAGCAGAAATCAGGAAATATGTACAACAATGATCCAAAGAAACAGAGCAGCTGCCACTAGCATTGTGGAGATGGTGAATATACTGCATTTGTTGTTTGATGTCTTGCAATACCTAAACAATGACATGGTGTATAGTATACAGGGACCAGACTGTACTGCTGAAGTTGCTGGTTGAAAATGGTGCCTCTACATAGGCTACAATGAGACATATAGCAATTATTTTCCAGTCTGCATCTGCTGATCATGCAGTATATGGCTATGGAAGGCTCTGAATATAAGGTGTCAAGTACATGCTGGAGCTACACAGACTGCACAGACCATTTCTGAGATGACATTAATAGTCTCAGTTTTGTGAGTATCATTGCTCATCTAGTTCAACCCATTGGAGGCCTCCCTAGCCTTCTCTTGTATGGTACCAAGTTGTAACATTTCTATATGTCCTCTGGGCCCTTGAAACATCACCCTTGTGCATGTCCCTAGTCCAGTTCATGGGTGACAATGTTCAGTCAGCTCACTGCATAAGTCATCCCATCATGGTGCATGCACAGGATCCCATTGATCTACATAGTCCATACCATTTTCTAATTTCTCCAAATCTTTTGGGTTTCTAATACCATGTCGGGAATGGACCCCATTCCTAAGTCGAAGTATGATTAAAGTTCATGAAATTAGTATTGCTTCAGTCTTTGATGTCAGCCAAAAGTGCTCTTCACAGTACCCACAATGTGCCCAGTAATGACTCCTTCTGCAATTTGCATAGGGTTACATGGATTGGTAACATATCTAAATACGACTGTAAATTCTTTTTTATAAGACCCGTTGCTCGTACTACTATTGGCACTTTCTGGGTATCTTTCTTCCACATTACTCTCATTTCTGCCTGCAAATCCTGGTATTTTATGACTTTGTGTTTCTCTTTACACAAGATGCTGTAGTCACTGGGTGTGGTGATTTCAATGATCAGTGCTACTTTTGTCTTCTTTTCTTGGACCACTATATCCGGTTTTCTAGCATCTATCTTTTGAACTGTTGTTAATGGGTGATCCCATGTAATATAAACTTCATCATTTTCTCTGATGCTTTGTGCCTCATGTTTCCAGTGTTTTTCAGCCACTTCAATACCATAATGTTTGCACAATCCCCAGTACAACAGCCTTGCCACATTATTATGCCTTTCAGTATACATTCCTTCTGCCATTAGTGTGTTGCAGCCAGCAACAAGGTGTGTGACTGTTTACAATTCAGTTTTACAAAACCTACATTTGTCTGTTTCTCCCACATGTTCAATGGACTTTGTAAACCAGTGTGTATGTAGCCCACTATCTTAGGCTGCCAATATTAACCATTCATTTCTTGGTTTGAATTTGCCTCTCCTTAACCATTCCTACGTTCTTGATCAACAGGAGGCTCTTCCAGAAGTTTTCTATACTTCAAATATATTTATGTTTTTCCATATTTCTTGCCTTCTCATCTGGTCCTTCACCTTATATTCTTTCTTTTATTTTTTAGCACATTCAGTTGCTACTTAGTTTTTACCTACTTCTGGTTTGATTTCCATTCCTGCCTGACCTTAATATGCTTCTGCTAAATTAAACTGAGAAGTCATTTTAGATTTATTATCCTAGTGTTTCAAAACCTTCACTACATTTGGATCTTGTGAGGTCAGCAGATATGTGTGGAGTCCCACGACTGCAGATCTGTACATGAAATCAATTTCAAGGAGGCCCATCCCTCCTTCAGAGCTGGGAATATATAACCTTGGTATACACTGATTTGTATAAATAATTTGGTGATCATGAAACATACTTCTTGTTTTAATATCTAATCTATCCAACACTTTTTGAGGCTAGTCAATCACTCCAAAACTGTATGTTAGGACAGGAAGAGCAAACTGATTTATAGCTTGGATCTTGTTCTTAGATGTCAATGCTGTTCTCAGGATTAATTTAAGTCTTCTAAAGTATTCCTTACTGAGTTTTATTTGCATTTGCTCATGTTTTATTGCTGATCCTTCATCAATTCCCAAGTATTTATACACTCTGTCTTGCTCAAGTTCTTTTATATCACATTCTTGTCCCAAATTGATGTTTTCCTGGTGCTTAAGTCTTCCTGCTTTAAAGGTTGCTTTTGCACATTTATCAAGACCAAATGACATTCTAATATCATCTGAAAAAGTTTTGACAACCTGCAGCTGTGCTTTCAGTTCCTCATCTGGTGAGCTATACAGTTTTAAATCATCGACAAAGAGAAGATGAGAAGTCATTAGACTTTGTTGTTTTCTAGGAACCAAATTGTACCCGTGGCCTAAGATGTTAAGTAAACAGCTTAATGGATTAATGGCAAAGCAGAATAGCAACAGTGACAGAGAGTCACCCTGGAATATCCCCCTTTGAATTTTTATCCCTGGGATAATAATCTGTCCTTTATCATGGCTTAATTGCAAAGTAGTCTGCCTATGTTTCATGGTTACTGTAATGTAGTCAATCAGTGTAGGGTGTATCTTATACATTTTTAAGCACTCTTTTATCCATGCAAATGGAGTTCTATCAAATGCTTTTTTGTAGTCAATCCATGCCATACTTAGATTCTTCCCCTTTTTACAGTTGTCCACTATAACTTTATTTAACAACAAAAAATTCTTTGTTCCGTTTGACTTTCTTTTATTGCCCTTTTGTTCTACTGCCATAATTGAGTTTTCTTATAAATGACTACCTGTCTGAGTCAATTCCCATGTATAGTTTATACGTCGTCGGAAGACATGTTATTATTCTATACATTTTAGGGTACTTTGCAGGTTCACTCTTAAGTAAGAGCATTGGTTTGCCTGTTGTTAGCCAGTGTGGTGTCTGTTCAGGGTGTGCATATAAATAGTTCTCACTCATGGCTAAATCCTCATGCACGTTAATACTTTTAACCAAATGTTAGGTACTGCATCTGGGAAAGGGTTTTCCAGTTAGAGGCGTTTCTTAACTTTGTTTCAATCTCTCTGGCTGTTATTTCATCCCATTTCATATCCTGTACTTTTAAACTTCTTATTTTTTCTTTTACTTCTTCTATCCATTTAGCATCTTTGTAATGTTCCACAGGATCTTCATAGATACTTCTCCAAAATATATCTGCTTCCTCTTTTTTAGGCAGTCTTTCAATTCCTTTTACTTTATTTCCCAATTCTCTATAAAACTTTTTTGTGTCATCAATAAATTGCTTATTTTGTACGTTTCCCTTATATTTATCTGTGTGTCTTAGTTTTTCCGCCTGTGCTGAAAATTTTAGTTTGTTATTTGTGATAGTGCATGATAGATCCTGGTCTGTTCTAATACTGTGCATTGCTTTTATCACATCTATCTTTCTTTGGATTTTGTTGATCTATCCCCTTTTCTATGATCTTCTAACAGTGACACTTCTTGTCTTAATTGCTTTATAGTTTTCTCTGTTCGATACTTCTATGATGGTATTCAATTTCTCCCCTTCCTTTCCTTCACTATCTAGTGATCTTGTGGTAGAATTTTATCAGTTATTATTTTAGCAGCACAGTAATATATCCTGTTTACTTCTGTTATATCATATGGATCTCTACTGACAGTCCTAATTACTGCATTCATTTGTTTTATTAGACTTCTTACTTTTGGGTTTTATTGACCTTCTACAGTCTATTTCTCTCATTGATCTTAATATATCTATCCATGCCCATTAAATCAAGCAAGTCTTCTCTTACCTCATTTGCTTCCAAAGTGAGGGCACATCCTTTGCTTTCCGTTTCCTGCGGGCATTCTATAGAAAGTTCTATAGCATCTTCCTGTGGCACATTCTCTTCAATTTCATCCTGTGTCATCTGTTGCTCTGTCATATAGGAACTCGGTGGGCTATCACTCCTCAACATTGACTGAAACTATGGATGATAACCTCCTATTCTCCAACCTTAGACCATAGCTGGGATGGCATACCAGTGTGCATCTAGACATGACACTGGAAGCCACTACAGTAGACATCACCAACCATAATTATATGGCAGCTCATCCTAATGACAAAAGGATGAAATCCCTGATTCAGCATGACCTTATGCTAGAGTATTTGATTTTTTTTGACTATTGTATCCACTCCTATGACCTTACCCCATAATATATTTGCCAAACACTCTGTTCCCACATCGCTGTGCAAGTGCTGATGAAGCTGTACTTCCCACCATCTAACCTGCATACATATGGTTATGCCTGATGCACACTGTGGGCAGTCCAAACACTGCCTTGGACAGACTGGGTCTGAAAATGTATGCATCTGTTTATTCCCTTATCTCTGCTAGTGGCAATATTTGTAGTCTGCATACAACCTATTTGCTAGTGCCACAAAGTATTATTCATGGTTCTGCCTTGTCATTGATACCATTGCTGCCTTCTCCTCCCCTTACTCTCCACCCTGACTTTTGTTGCTACTTCTATTACTACTGTAAATCTTGCTGGGATGTTACCCTGTGTACAAACTGTCTCTGTAGTGCCATATTGTGCCAAATTGCATATACCATGTAGATGCAGCAAGTATCAGCTGCATACTGCAGTGCCCTTCCTGTTGCAGTGAGAAAGGTAAAGCTTGCCTTGAGTTGACTGAACATGTGCTCCACAGCATTCCATACTTCATCCTAAGCAGTGTGGTATGCCATCCCATCTATGGTCTAAGGTTCAAGGATAGGAGGTTATCATCCACAGCTCCAGGTCATATCCACCATTGTCAGCAATATGCAACAGTCACAGCATTACATGTGGCTCATCCCTGTTTGAATGGTGATTGTGTATAATGTCCTTTGTAACACACCAGCAGATGCAACTGTCAACTAGATTACCCTGATGGAAGTCCCCTTTCTTGATACACTGGTGTAGGTAAGATCTGTGCTATATGTCTTAACTATGCAAGCTGCTTGTGTGCATGGACACATCATATATTATCACTTGGGTATTCCACACTAACAAGCATCTCATGGAATTTAAGCCTTTCATTTTGATGAATGTCAGTCCCTTTGGACTTCATGGAGTCTTGATGACAACATACACATATTCCTTGGCAGCCTGAATATGAAGGAAATCGGTTAATTTGTAAAACTTCAATACATTCTTGTGAAACCAGTTACTTTCCTACACATGCTGCAGCATGCTGTTGAGGAATCAGTGTAGGATATTCAAGACCGATAGTTGTGATATATCTAAGATGTCTACTGTAGGTCACTGGAAGGTCTATGCAGCTGTTATGGTTAATGCAAGGCATACCTTTATATTCACTGGCATGGACAATTTATTCATCCATATTGATTCCATCTGCTGATGACATAATTTGGCTATTCACATATGTTCTAGCTGTCCACATTGTGACAATGCACTTGATGTTGGTCTTTGAGGTTGTGATATGTCAGGTTCTGATGGTACCTGTTATGATGGTGCAGATAGCTGTGGCATGCATTATCTTGGGTATTGATTTAAATAGCAGCCATAATCACTTGCTTTTCTGCCATAGCTGATGCATCTTTTAGTATCTCAACTCAGTTGTGCAGTATACATCTCCAATGTTCAGAACTGTTTTTTTGCTGTCATGCATGGTACATGTTTTATACATTGCTGAATCACTCTACCATGTCTGATGTCATTATTCACATACTGAATGCAACTTATGTGTATGTGGGTCTTAATTTCAGCATAATTATGCAGTCATTTGTATGCATTGCTTACCACTGTTAATTTTGCATGTCTTCACTACCTGTGCCTAACAATTGCTAACACCCTAATCTTTGCCACTACCTTTATTAATTTGCACTGTGCACTCTGCTAGATATTTATGAATCTTGGCCTAAGTCTTTATCCCTCTTCAGCAAAACTTTACCTAATCTCTAGGCCAGATTGCTACTCACCCAAAAGGTGAGATGAACTCTCTGACATATCATAGTGTGTTACAAAAGGCCCACAGTGCAAAGCTGAACATCTTAGGTATATGTCAGCAAGGGGCAAAACAAAGTAAATAATTTACTTTCAGGATGTCATGTTCTCCAAAGCTGTGCCAGTGAAAGCAATGCTCTCTCTCCACCCAAGATTGTGCTAGACAGTCAAGAGGAGAAGTTTAACACCCACACTACACCTCAAGCAGCACATAGCCCTTCTAAACCCACACCACCAACACCCTGACATAGCAACACTAAACCCTCATATGCGGAGGCCCTTAACAGTAACCTGCCCAAGCAACAAGGACCTCTCAAGTTGAAACACAAACAAACACTAAACACAACCAAAGTGTCACATAGCTCACAACACCAGTGTGCCACCCAACAACAGCTCCTAAGGCAAGACAATGTACCAAAAACTTTAGTCATAGGTGACTCTATAGTCAAGCACACTGATGTCCCACTCATCAGACTGAACAAGGAGAAAATTACAGTGAGCTGACTGTCGGGTACCAGGATCCGCCACATAATGCATGCACTCAAGTCATTCCACAACAAGTATAAATATGACTCTGTCATTGTCCATGTTGGAGTGAATGACTTGAGACATACCTTCTTGGACTACATGAAAAGAGACATGGAAGAGCTCTCTGATCATGTGGCCCAGGCAGGTATGACCCTAGCCCTGAGTAGCATCCTGCCTTTGCCCAGAATGATACCACAGTATAAGGACAAAATTATTGACTTCAACAATTGGCTATGCTTCTGGTGTCATTCAAAGGGGATACAGTATCTGTCTGCCTGGGACGACATGATTGACAGATCACAATGCTTTGCCAGAGATGGCCTGCACCTGTCGCCCCTGGGGTTCAGGTTACTGGCTAAGGCTCTTGTCATCCCTATAGTGCCTTTTCTAGGATAAGTTCAAAGGACAAAACCACCACCGCAACAGGTACAAGCATGCAAAATCTGAAGGTAATGCTACTCAATGCTAGAAGTCTAAACCTCAAAATGCACTCTCTTGAGGCACTCCTAAAAATGGAGAACATCGATATCCGTGCAGTAAATGAGACCTGGTTCAAGGCTTCAGATAGCACCCCTGAAATACCAGGCTAAAACTCTTACCACACTTTTAAGCCACCAAACCAAGAACAGAACACTAAAGGTGGAGGAGTGTCCATATTCACCAAGGATATTCATACCACCAGGCTAGTTGCCCAACACAATGCATCTGAAATTCTCCAGGTGCAACTAACACTAGGTAAGACTGCAATCCATATTGTAGCTTGCTACAGATTCCCCACCATGCCCCAAGATTCACAATACACCTTTCTAAACATGATGGAAAATATTAAGATAGACCCAAACACTCTAATACTGGGTGATTTCAACTACCCTGCCATTAACTGGGAAAACTACTCGTGTACCAACACCTTTGCACAACGGTTCTTGGAATTCATACATTCCAATGCCCTGGATCAACTAATCCATAATCTCACCAGAGGCTCCAATATCCTAGACCTGGTCATTACCAACATGAGAAATTGATGCTCCACACCTACGGTTATGCCCTCATTGGTCAGGTCTGACCATAAGCTAATCACCCTTGACATCCACATCCCTCTCCCACCCCCCAGTAAGGAAACATCCGTGAAAAACTTCTCCAAAGCCAACTTCATGCTACCCAAGTCAGAAGTGACAAACTTCATGACACCCATGCAGACGGGAACTGAAAGTTCGACTGCTGAATCCTACACTAGGGCACTGTATGAGCACATCCACTTATGCATGAATCGTGCCATCCCAAATAGAACCAAGATGCTGTACTCCAAAAAAAGGAAGCAAATCTGTTTGCCCCCTGCCATAAACAAACTTTACAACAAAAGGAAGAAACTGATGCAGAAAAAAGGAAAATCCGAGGATGCAAAAAACTCCCTTACCAGCCTCAGTAAGAAGCTGAGATCCCTCATAAAATCCTCCAAAGCTAGTTACAAAAATAAAATTGCCAAAGTTTCCAAAGATAACCACACAGAATTCTATAGCTATGTCAAGAATCTAAATGGCAATGCTCAGATCTGCTCTGAGATACAACAGAATGGCATTAAATATACTGATCCCAAGGACATTGCCAATATCCTGGCAGATGGATTCAGTGCCTTCAGCCCCCTCTCAGCCCGTAAAGAGCCCATCTCAATACTGACAGATTGCCAAATTCCAGTAATAATGGCCACACAGGTAAAAACCCTACTCTCCAAAGCTAAGAATACCGCATCCATGGGACCAGATGATATCCCTGGCTGTGTACTACATGAACTACAAAATGAACTGGCGTCTCACCTGAGTGACATGTTGAATCATAGCCTCACCTCAGGCTTCGTGCCCACTGAGTGGTGCACAGCTACAGTTATCCCACTGCACAAGGGGGGATCCACCTTAGATCCTGGGAACTACTGTCCCATCAGTCTGATGAGCCTGATCTGCAAGGCCATGGAATGTATTATCATGGAACTTATAAACAAAGACATTGGCAATCTCAAACACTGGATACCACCCAGTTTGGGTTTGTGAAGGGTCTATCTTGTCTCCTGAACCTGATTGACTTCTTCAAATCAGTCTCCAGAGCTGTGGATGAGGGTAAGGCAGTCCACACAGCCTATCAGGAACTCATCAAGGCCTTGGACACCACCACCCCACTTTGGAATCGTAGATAAACTTACTAAGCTGGGCATTAACCCCTATGTCACTTGATGGGTTGCCAACTGGCTTACTGACAGAACCCACACTGTAAAAGTAGCCGACTCCAAATACAGCTGCAGACAAGTGGATTACCTCAGGGTACAGTCCTGGGACCGCTCTTGTTTGGCATCTACATCTCTGAAGTACAGGCCAACACTAAGGGACTCTGGCTAACAAAGTTCACAGAAGACTGCAAACTGGGAGCCATTACTGAATCACCAAATGATATAGATATTCTACAAAAGGGCTTTACAGAAACAGATGCTTGGTGCCAGAGCCATGGGCTCAAGCTCAATACCAAGAAATGTATAGTTATCCCCTTTGGGAAAAACATGTACCCCTGAATTACCACATAGGTGGCAGTACACTAAACACCAAAAGTGTGATAACAGACTTAGGGACACAGGTAGACAGTGGTCTCACCTTCGATAACCACATCACCACCACAGTCAGGAAATCCTTCTACGTGGCACACCTCATCACTAAAGACTTTTCATCCAGAAAAAAGGAGGTCATTGTCCCACTGTACTCATCCCTCATTAGACCCATTATAGAATACAGCGCCCCGTTTGGTATGTACCTCTCAAGACATCTGCAACAAATGGAAAGGCCGCAGAAATACCTCACTAAAAAAATCACAGGCCTAAAGCAGATGCCCTATGCTGACCATCTAAAAAACTCCAGCTATACTCTGTCGCATAGTGTCTACTCAGAGACGATCTCTGCTTAACATACAAGGCCATGTCAAACCCAGAGCTGTTGGACATGCTACACATAAAGAAATCCCAATCCCTCAGAGCTACACACTCCAGGGATCTAAACCTTGTCATCACAATGAACAAATCATGCAGGAGGGATAGGTTCCTGACCCAGAGACTCCCCAGACTCTGGAATAGACTGCCCATACATGTCAAGCAGAGCACCACTTGGCCCTCTTCAAAAGGAATCTTGACAATTGGATGGGAGATAGGAAATTCACTCCAAGGATCACGCCAGTCTCCCTGCTAGCCAGACATCCAGGGAAGTAAATATTGTGAGAAGGAATAGCCAGGGAATTGTTATGGCTAGGCTTGTATAGAGCCTAGGGCTGATAGCCTAGTCCCAGCCTATGAACCTATGAACCTATGGAAATACCTGTTACTGATTAATGATTTTCTTTCTCAATCAATGTAAAGCTCCCTCCCTCTTGGCTTAATCTCTGTATGAGTGCTCATACCACATCTTCCAGTATGATAGAAATTCATGTATCACACTGATGTTTAGTTTGGTATCTTGTAAAAAGTTACATGCATTTACATAGCTTTCAAATTGACAAAAACATGAATTAAGTGATTTTTTTTCTAAATTTTGCATGAAGCATAAGACTGCATAAGCAAAACATGGGATAAACATGACAACAAGTAACAACAGTAAGTTATTGCAGTCAAAAAACAACATTCCAAGGGTACATATATGCAGGAGTTTTAGCAATATTTTATAACATGGAAGTTTTTCTAATCTTGTGGCAGTACCTTAAGCTCATGCAAAAAATTAAGTCCAACAGTGAACTTTACCATTTATAGAAATCATAAAATAATTACAGATCTTTTTTCAATTCTCCAAAATTATGTTTTCACATTTTAATGACAACAACAGTTACTTATGAGGATTATCAATTCAAGACATTCTGAGTTTTTTGTGACCTCAGACAGTTAAATCGAACTTTATCCTGATCTGCTTTTCAAGTAGATAAGAGTTGATGATCAGATTGGAGTTCAGAACCTCTCCATCTGGTCTTCCTTGAAGATACTTGTGCAGAGCTGCCTATGCTCATATGGCCTACCACAGCAGTACTCTGATCTCTCTCCTGAACTATCTCGCATTAATCTCTCCTCTCTCATCCATCCTGCACCTCCTCCAGCAATGAGGTATAGGTGAACTCTTAAACCTCATAGATATTAATCTAAGAAAAACATTAACTTGAAACACTAAACTAATTACTACATTAGAAGAAAGAGCTTCACTTTAAACATAGGGTGTATTACCAATTGCAATCCAGGAGAACTACAATCAATAGTTAATTTTAGAGCAGACATTAACAAAGAATCATGGATAACACTCACATTTGATAGACAAACCTAACTTTCAAAAAACATTTTGAATCAGCTAACAGGATCAGGAATGTCCACATCTATATTATGCGTAAACATGTTTAAGTTATTTTAGCATACTATCTTCCAATATTGTGATACTTAATAGGTATGATGGACATTAAAAAAACTACCACTGGAATAGCAAGAACATTTCACATCATACATTAAATTCCATAAGATATGGGAACCAAAGAGACCTCAAAAGGAATATTCATGGCAGCTACCATTAACTTGTTAAATCCCAATGATGCCACCAGATATTTTCTGGGGGATCAGCAGAATGACACCGTTAGGTTCCTAATTTTGCCTGCTGATATTTATATTTATAATCACAAACCAAAGCTACATACAACATACTGAAAACATTTACCATAAAGCCTACAAGATGTACACTACAACTCCAATGGCAACTGGCCTCTGACCTATAGCAGCTAAATAGATGTTGTATGTTGTCATATACTATTTTATATTGTCATAATTTTCATATTGGTCTAGTTATCTCACTAACCGAGCAATGTATGTAGCACTGCTATAAAAGTTAACAGATGGATTAGCAAAACGCTTCTGGCAGTATGTGTGTGGCTTGAGTAGTTGCAAGATTACAAAAGCAATATTTACTATAGTTATTATAACTTATAAAGTTTATTTTAATTCATGAAATATAGCAATATGTGGTGAACAGCTTACTGTTTACATGTATTATTCAATAGATATAAACATTTGTTTGAACTTTGAGGTTATAACCTGACTTTGATAAAAAGGCTCAGTATACAGTCATTGAAAGTTACAGTACACACTTCCATAGCTTCACTTGAGGGAAAAGGCTTTTCTGTCTTTTTCAAACAAAAGGAGATTAAACATTGAGGTTTCCCCTTCCCATCTATTATAGAATTTCTTGCTCATGCTGACAAAGATCTGTAAGTACATACTACTGCAAGCTGTAGTATTGATTTTAAATATCATGCAACATACCTATGATTCAAGCACTTTTAAAGAACATGCATAAATTATAGCCAATACCACCATCACTGTAACACTGAAATCAGACTTACACTGAATCATTTAGCTTCCTTAGTAGACCCTTTAGGAAGAGATGAATCTGACAACTTCACTATGCTAAGATGTTATTTTACCATAAATTTGAAGGCATTCATAAAACTTCCCACTACACATGGCTAAAATTATTGACTTCTTACTGGAAATGTTAATTAAGAATCATTCTTGCAAACACACTCCCCGGGATTCATGAAGCCTGCGCTAGGCGCAGATGTAGCGTAGGCGGTATAATGCCAAATATGGCCGCCGAGCGATTCGGGTATGATCCAATTCCAAGTGCACTACCGGTGTACGCTAGATCTGCGCAGCCCTTGGCTTAAGTATGCTAATCACCACATGCGCAGTGCCACACAATGCAAATGAAGGCACATAGCAATTCATGAAGTGGTGTAAGTCCACAGAAATGTAAACTAAAAAACACGGTTTACATTTTTCCAAACAGAACATCGGAGCTATGAAAGCGGACCAGACTCATGTATTACAAAGTTAACATATGCCAATGGCTAAATATACAGCCAATGGCATAAGAAAAGATGCACAACACCTAAATAACAAAATTTAATGTCATGTCCACAGTAACATAAAGTACAACCACAGGGCATGTGTGAGCAAATGGGAACACAAAGAAAATATATACAAATATCATAAAATCTCAATGTAATACAAATCATGATTTATGCATGGTACACCACAACCAAGCTGCAAGATTTCCTAAGGGTCTGTGACAGTGTTCAGCATGGTAACTAGGAATTAGTAGTTAATGCCATGCAAATGAGGCAGGTAATAGTGAATTGCAAACGTCCCGTCGGACTAAGGATGTACCATATGGCGCAGTGCTACAACACCGAGGAGTGGCTCAGAGGTATACATGACATCAGCAGTGGGGTGTGCCACCGTAGCTGTAAGCACATTGGAGCAATGCAAATCTGGCCTGCCCGTTGCTAAGCAAAGTCACAGGACAGGGGTGGGGAGGTAGGTATAGCATCGTTTAGCTGAGAGCGCATATGGTGCCCGAAAGCGCATGTGTACGGGGATGAAAACGTGCCCGAAACCCGGTAAGTGGATGCACACGCCACGCACCATAGCTTAAACAGGAAGGTCAGGGGAAGAAAATAAGGAAATGCCACAGTAGAGTAATTGGAGTACAACTGAGCAATTAACACCTATTAACCCACAGAGGGCAATTGACGGCAGCTGACAAGTCTGCTCGCAGAAACCTGCAAAACAGGATAGGGGAGGTGTCGGACTGCAAAGAAAAGAGAACTGTCATAGCAGAGCAAAGCAAACCTGCAGTAGACCAGCAATAGAACACATTACGCAAGATAAGCCAGGTCTAGGAAAGTACAAATGAAAGCAGGCTGCTGGATGCATGCCAGAAAATCAGAGGTGAAACGTGAAGAAATGTAAAGGGAAGGGCAAGAGGTAATCCATGGCAGCCAAATGTAATTCAACACCAAAGGCACCAAAATAGTAGTTCCTGTCGTAAAACACAAAAGATACCCTGTAGCTACGATCATACATACACACCCTATGACATCATCAGTGTTCACAGCACAATAGTATAAAGTGTGAAAGCACCCCACACAAACCTGCGTATTCCCAAACACTGCACCATAGGTGTAAACATACGGGGAACTTTTACAATGTACATGTTGGGAGCTGCCATAGCTGTGATTCATCACCATGTGTTAGAGACTGACGGTGTTGTGGAGGATGATGCTGACAACCACCACAGGCCCCGGAGGAGGAGAAGAGTGTTCATACCAAAGGTAACCTACCAGGGGCTACATGATCTTGAGATAGTAGAGTGTTACAGGGTGGACAGGGACATCTTACAGCAAATAGTTGAGCTGTGCTGGCCACACCTGAGATCTAGAAGCAACAGAGGGGAACCCATCCCAGTGGACACAAAGGTATGTGCAAGCTTGTGAATACTAGCCACGGGTACCTTTCAAAGGCCAACTAGAGATATAATGGGGATCTCACAGGCATCAGCATCCAGGGTACTACACCATTTCCTGGATGCCATGTTACCACATGCCAATGAGCATATATACTTCCCCCAAACTCAGGAGGGGTTGGCCAGCAATATGCGTCTCTTCCACCATGTGGCACACTACCCGGAGGTACTGGGTGCGACAGACTGCATGCACATACATATCAAGTCACCACCCGATGAGCATGGTAGGTGCTACATAAACCGCAAGGGATACCACTCCATCAACTGCCAGGTCATGTGCAATGCCCAGGGCATTATCAAGAATGTGTGTACTGGCAGCCCTGGAAGCTACCATGACTCACAGCTGTATCAGGTATTTGTCAGGGGGGACATCCCACATGGCCACCTTGTGGGGGATGCTGACTATGCACTGGAGCCATGGACGATGACTCCCATCAGAAATGCACACACACCCATGCAGGAACACATTATTGAGGCACACGCACAAACCAGAATCATCACAGAGCATGTGTTCGGGATACTGAAGTCACGGTTTGGTTGCTTGCACATATCTGGTGGAGCCTTGCAGTACTCTCCAGGAACATGTGCCCACATCCTCGTAGTATGTGCCATGCTACATAATATGATCCTGCAGAAACAGCTGCAGCAGGGACAAAATGGTGAAGGCCCTCACAGCCCACCACAATTGCCAAGGCCATCACAGGCACAGAGAGATTCAGACCACGAACACCCTGTGCCAGTCCCAGTTGGCAAACGGAGGCATGCCCAATATGCCTATGCCTTGACAAATATGGAACGTATAGCACATACTCTGACAGTGTATGCCCCTACGGACTGACACACCTCTCCACCTGCACACACAGTAAAATGGATGGCACACACACACGGCCACCTGTAAATTGTAATGTATAGGTGGCCTACTGTGTGAATCCTACATAGGCAGCCCTCAACCATTGTGCACACAACAGCTATTGGAACAAGGAATGTCAACACCTGAACAGTACACGCATCTATCAGCATATATTGGTACTGTGTGTATAGGTTCCTAGGTACATCGGTAGGTACACGCCCAATTGTCAGAGGCCATTCATCAATCAAGGCAAACAGTGTCTGCTGTCGCCACCACATCGAGTAACCAACTGTCGCTCAGTGGAGCAGAGCCAATTGCAGGATCCATGTGTGTAATCACTGTTCCCCACACACTCTGCATGGATTCCCTGGTGCATTAATGAAGGGCTCCATATAATGTAATCATGGATGTAGTGGCAAGGCATGGTGTGTACCCATGACAGGTATCTGTCACCCCAGCATGCTCCACCTACGGTTGTGTGAAGGTGTAGCACATTATAGTGTGTGGCTGACTGTGATATACATACCCAATGCTGGAGCACATCCATTAAACATCACTTGGACATACCATTAATAAGACTTATCCATAGGTAAACTAACAGAGTTACCCATCTGATTGCAGTATGGAGTAACAGCAGTAGTATAGTCCACATACAAAACTCCATAACACATGTACAAATCCCAGATGCCCAAGTGGTAAATGCAGTGACTGTCGTGCATGTTCCAGGTCCCACGTCCTGCAAGGGATGTAACGTAATCCCGAAGGCACAAATAATGCACATTGGATTCAGGTCATCAGATCATGTTTAGCACATGTTAGCGGGAATATGTATTGCCCAGTGCTGGTAAGCGTCGTTTAAATATGACTATACGGATATGAGCGAAACATGGCTAAGCTTCTCTGAATATCGCGCAGATCACGGTCAGTGATGTCCAGAACAGGTGAAACCAGCATTATTGACCCCTGTGCTAATAGTGCCTGCTCTGAAGGGTAAAACAACCACTGCCAGAAGTATAACATGCAATCATATACACAATCACCTAACACTAAGCTACCCAAGATGTACCTACGGCAGGTGTGTAATGTGACAGGTTCAAACACAAACGTGCGGAGTGCAGAAAACAATATACACTGACATGTACGCAATGAAAGGTGTATTCTGCCTGTCACTCTCTCTGTCAGATCTATATATATATATATATATATATATATATATATATATATATATAATACAGATAGAAAGGTTGATAGAGAGATATATGTTGATATATACAGATTCAACTATATCTGCAAATATATAGATAGGTCAACGACATGTACACAACCATGGAGCTACAAATAAATAGGATACTGCCAACTATGGAATGTGTCACATACCGACACATGTAATCACGAGGCTGAAAGACCAAAAGAACACAGTACTGGAACACTAGAACCGTGTGTAATATTATCACGATATTAAGGGACATTTAGTTACCGCTGTCGGTGTTGCGGTCCACGTAGGTACTGTGTTCAACTGTGTTTGTGATTGCCATAGTCTGTGTATGTGTGTGTTGAGGGTGCCATGTGCATTTCCATGTGACTGTAATGTATGTGTGTGTGTTTGCATCGTGTGTCTGTTAGTGCTAACTCGGAGGTAGATCATTACAGTAGGTGTGGTTATAGCTGGCCGTAGGCATACGGTTACCACCTGTCCCACTTTAGGAGGGACAGCCCCTCCCTGGGCAGTTGTGTCCTGACAAAAAATATTAAAAAGGGCAAAAGTCTGAGATTGTAGGACATAATTATGTCCCATATATTATGTAATAGTTGCATTAAATAGTTATGCCTGTATCTAAGAAACGTAAATGTTACATGAAACATGATAAGTAGCTAAGGTGCTACAAGAATAAGTATGTAGTCAGGATAAAAGTATGTGCTATCCTGTGTACTGACCATGGGTATGTGTCAGCCTGTAAACGCCTATGTGCGTCCTGCAAATGTCACACTATGGCCATTTGAAAAGGTGGCAACCCATGCCAAAGAGGTTCAGTTACCAACACAACTGCAATGAATGCAAATATCTGTGACAGAAATACACGGGACAGCTGTCATTTAGTAACATTCCTTTACATATCGCTGTATTTCCAGAGGTATGGAAGTATCAGCCTCACCTGCATACTATATATAAACCAATTAACAATGACCCAATGTATATTCCTGTAACAACCATAGTTTCAGTCTACTAACTGATAGGTCTTTAATTAGGGAAGGAGCCCACACACATATATGGAATATGTAGAAATGCAAGCCCCACAAACCTGTATATGCTATGTACACCCACCTACATCACCCACACATGAAACAATAGCAATACAGACTGCAATAACATCACAAACATTCACTCAATTACATCTGCAGAAGTGTTAACATACCTTGTGAGAGACACATTTTTAAAGGCGTCATGTGAAATTGTAGCCGTTGTATAATGGAACAGATGGCGATGTTACAGGTTTTGTTTGCAATAGTCCCTTATCAGACAGTTGAGATGACAGGTACACTCACATGTAGAACCACATACTCTAGCCGTCACACACAATCCACGGGGCACATGAATCCAAAATACCTGTGTCTCTACAAATAGCAATTACAATTCCACACAACAAAACACATACAGGCCGTCTCCCCGAAGGTAGGGCAAAAGGGCAATGCCCAAGTGGAGAATTCAATTATACCCCACTGTTGCCGTGTAATTGGTGAATGGAGTACCTGCACAGCTGATGTACATGTAATAATTTACTCAGGAACACCAATTGAAGGCAGGAAACCATATGTTACAGGTATCGACGTATATAAGGATGACTTGCCAGACATTCAAACCATGTGCTCATACCATAGAACCATTTAAACAGTAAAGGTGTAAGAGAGATATTTATGAAAGTTCGGAATGCTAACAAGGTATGTAGAACACTCAGTATGTTAGTGTATGTATAGCCTGTTTTGTATTAATTAAAGTGTACGCAATGCATAAAGTGGGAAAAGGTATTATGTAATGATGTCTTGCTGAGCATAGTAATGCTTGTAGAAATTGTGTGTCCTGCTGTGGGCCACAAGGTAAACATCCCAGACACCACAATGGATGCTACATGAGGGCTTTAAACAGAACAATTCCACACCACCCGCTGTCAGTGGTAGAGTATGTCCAACAAGTACGTGCCATAGCAGGGGATAGTATATGTTGATATACTGTCACAGTAGGCATGTGTATGGGCATATAACGACAATGACATGCCTAAGGTGGTCCTGCTGTGCAAGTATGTTTTGCATTATGGGATAATATGTAAAATATGTGTAATGTACAGTATTGTAGGTAGATATGTCAGATATTCCACACAGCATAACAGTTATATCATTCAAACAAAAGGTATCGTCTATTGGCATGTACAATACACAATAACAGGATACATATGGCTTGTAGTCACGGGACACTGTAACAGCATGATAGCTAAGTGAAATGGAAGAGCTACTCAATTAACCATGCACAAAGGACTTTAAAACATATACTTGGCAGCAAATACAGCTCGCTTACTGCCTCCCCTCTCAGCCAACAGCTTAATGCAAGCAGAATTCGAGAACTCAAAAGTAAAATCAATACTTCATTTATTCACAATGGTTGAGCGCTTTCACTTGCAGAAGGCAAGCTTCATCAGAACAAAGAATAATAAAACATCCACAGTTTAAATACAAAAAAAGGCGCCAAAAATTGGCTGATTGTAATTGATTACATCATTAAGAATTATTTGTACACTGAAAAACATGCTAGCATAAAAATACAAGCCCCTATGGCCTTAGAATTATCTATTAAAGTATAAAAAAGTTATAAAGCTAAAATTACAATCAAATACTACCATCTAAAAAATACTTCCTAATAAATGTTATTAATCCATAATAAGTAAGGGTTTGATGGTAATACAGTCATTTAATCCCGGTGTTGTGGTGGCGTCAGTATATACCTGCCACCACAGCTCACGATATAAGAGGTGATTCTTAATATTGCCACCTCTGTGGATGTTTTATTATTCTTTGTTCTGATGAAGCTTGCCTTCTGCAAGTGAAAGCGCTCAACCATTGTGAATAAATGAAGTATTGATTTTACTTTTGAGTTCTCGAATTCTGCTTGCATTAAGCTGTTGGCTGAGAGGGGAGGCAGTAAGCGAGCTGTATTTGCTGCCAAGTATATGTTTTAAAGTTGTTTTCTAGCTCGTATTGGTTACGTTGATGCACAAAGGACTTGTAATAGCTTCACAGGTTCATAGTGGGGTACTATGCTGTCTGGCAAGTCTATGTGTAAGCCCAACTACAGTGTTTACACCGGCAGCAACTATCTAGGGTAGTGTCCTGTCTGTGAACAGCAGAGCCATGTGTTACCTGCACCTCTGCACAGTACAGCCACTGCAGTGATCCCTGGGGTATGTGTGTCTCCCATCCACCAAGTGAGGTATCACATGAACAGTGCTACTTAGTGTCCCTGCGTGATGTGCATAGGAATCATGTTCCAAAGCATGGTGAGTGTCTGGTTTGGGAATGTAACCCTCAAGCACATCTCACTCATCATTGCATTTGTGCACATATCCATGAGCATGTTGCTCTCAGTGGCTTTTGCTTATGTCGCTTATGTGGAGTATATCCATGAATATTGTAGTGGACATGGGCCCTGTATGTTCAGCAGAGGTCACCCCTGAGTATGCAGTATGCAAATGTGTACAGTCATGGTGTCCATAGTTCTGCCGCATACGTCAGCCTTTGGAGCTCAATAATCCTCATGGTGTGTTAATGTTGTGGTATGTAAAGCCGTTGCTGTTCTGTAAGGTACACCCTAAATGAGGTGTTCTACCCTTGAATGTGTGTATACGTCAGGAGTTCAGAAGTACAGTGGGTGCCTTTGTTCCAGCTACAAACCCAGTACAGATAAGGGTGGCCACATAGAAGGATATCCACGCCACATTGGCAATATGGTTATCAAAGGAGTGGGTGCAACATATGCGTGTACTACGATCCTATATAATGTCACATGTATGTAGGGGACTACCACCTATGTGATAGTCAGTGGGTGACTGGTGTAATCCAAAGGGGATGTTCATGCACATTGTGTCATGCAGCTTGAAGCCACCCCCAGCCCAGAAAACCACAGTGAAAAACTTCTCAAAAGTGAACTTCTCACTTCTCAAAACCGAAGTGGAATCGTTCAAGGCCCCAGGGCCAGTGGAAATGACAGTCCAAACTGCAGAATCCTGTATAAACGCATTCTACGGACATCTCCAGGAATGCATGGATCATGCTATCCCAAACAAAACCAAGACCCAATCATCCAAAGGCAGGCGTCCAGTCTGGTGGACCCCTGCCATAAATAAACTGTACAACAGAAGGAGGAAGCTACTACATGATAGAGCAAAATCCCTAATAGGGAAGGCATCTCTGATCAGTACTAGCAAAAAATTACAATCCCTCATAAAATCCTCCAAGGCCAGCTTCGAGAGAAAAATTGCACAGGACACCAAAGAAAATCATAAGGCTTTTTTCAGTTATGTTAGAAACCTGGGATGCAACTCCCAGACTTGTTCTGAGTTGATTCTAAATGACAAAAAATACACTGAACCCACAGACATCGCCAATATCCTGGCAGACAGGTTCAGTGCAAACTTCTCCACCCCCTCCCCACCAAAAGAGCAAGTATCTATCCCGGCAGAGGGCTGCATCCCAAACATCTCTGATGCTCAGGTGAAGGCTGCCCTCTCCAAAGCAAAAAACACTGCTTCCATGGGACCAGATGGCGTCCCGGGTTGCGTCCTACATGAACTCCAAGAGGAACTAATCCCTCAGATAAAACAGCTATACAATCTCAGCCTCACTACAGGATATGTGCCCACAGAATGGCGTACAGCAACAGTGGTCCCACGCCACAAAGGTGGAGCCTCTACAGACCCTGAAAACTATCGCCCCATAAGCCTGACTAGCTTAATCTGCAAGGCTATGGAGAGGATCATCATGGAGCTCATAAACAAAGACATTGGGGACCTACAGACACTAGATCCTACCCAGTTCGGCTTTGTCAAGGGCAGATCCTGCCTTTTGAACCTGGTTGACTTCTTCAAAACAGTCAGCAAAGCCACAGATGAAGGGAAGGTAGTCCACACAGCCTATCTGGACCTTGCAAAGGCATTTGACACAATACCCCACTCGGGCATCATAGATAAGCTATCCAGCTTAAATATAAACCCCTATGTCACAAGATGGGTCGCAAACTGGCTCAAAGACAGAACCCACAGAGTGAGAGTTGCTGGAGCCATGTCAGACTCGAAACCGGTCACAAGTGGCATCCCACAGGGTTCTGTCCTGGGACCACTCTTGTTCGGTATATACTTTTCCAAGGTACAGGCAAACGTGGGAGGACTATGGCTCACCAAGTTCGCAGATGACTGCAAACTGGGTGCCATAATCAACTCTCCAGCTGACACAAACATCCTTCAAAAAGGTCTCACAGAGACAGATAACTGGTGCCAACGCCATGGTTTAAAGCTAAATGCCAAAAAATGTATAGTCATACCCTTCGGCAAAAACAATATGCCTACAAATTACCACATAGGCGGAAACCCATTAAGTACAGAGAAGGTTATTAGGGACCTGGGGACCCAAGTTGATAGCAATCTCTCCTTTGGCAACCACATTGCCAAAGTGGTTAGAAAGACCTTCTACATAGCCCACCTCATCACGAAGGGTTTCCCATCTAGATCAAGAGAGGTAATCGTGCCCCTTTATTCATCCCTCATCAGGCCCATCATAGAATACAATGCCCCTTTTGGGATGTACCTTACCCGACACCTGCAGCAATTAGAAAGACCCCAAAAGTATCTCACCAAGAGGATCAAGGGTCTCAAACAGATATCATATGCTGCTCGGTTAAAAAAACTCCAGCTCTACTCAGTTGCATACCGCCTGCTTCGAGGCAATCTATGCCTGACATACAAAGCTATGTCAAATCCAGAATTAATGAACATTCTCCACTTCAGTAAATCTAAATCCCTTAGAGCCACACGCTTGAGGGACTTGTACCTCAGCACAGAAATAAATAGAACTTGCTGGAGGGACAGGTTCATAACCCAGAGGCTCCCTTCACTCTGGAATAGAATTCCAGTTCATGTGAGGCAGAGCACCTCACTGAATCTCTTCAAGAAAAATCTCGATAGGTGGATGGGGGATCATAGGTTTGTCCCAGGGATTACTCCCGTGTCACTATTAGACAGAGGCACAGTAAACTAAACCTTAAAAAAGGCACAGTATACTCAAATCAAGGGGTGGTGTAAGCCATACAGAATTGGGCTAGGCTTATAATTGCCCCAGGGCAGATAGCCTAGTATGAACCTATGAACCTATGAACCTATGTTATCGACATCAGTTATCCGTCACAGTGACACCCTTATGGAGGGAGTCTGTATTAGCTGGTGGATCAATCATGGTGCCTTGTATGCAGTTGTCTGGAAACCTAGCCAGGGAACGTCCCTCTGTGCTAGCCTGTACCTCAGGGAAGCACATACTGAACATGAGAGGCCCTATGACTGAGGACTGTGGTACGCCAAGTGTAACTGAAATACAGTAGGTACTATGGTATGCTACCCTCATTGTGTGGGTCCTGTCCGTGAGCCACTTTGCATAACATCCTGAGAAGTAGGGATCGATGTGCAGGTGGATGTGTATGTTGTCAATACCAGAATGGAGAATGGTGCTGAAAGCCAATGAGAGGACAATGTAGGCTGTGTGAACCCCCTTACCATCATCAACTACCCTGGTAACTGTATTAAAGGAGTTCACCAGGTGTAGGAGCCATGGTCTGGCCCTATCAAGTCCAACCTGGGTGGCATCAAAGGTCTGGAGCCCACCAATGTCTCTGTGGATGACTTCCATGATGATGTGCCCCATATTATTGCAGAACAGTCCAGTCAGGCGTATAGGGCAATAGTCCCTCTGGTTCATTGTGGTGCCACCTGTGTGGAGTGTGATAACTGTTGCTGTGCGCCATTCAGGGGCCGCAATGTCTGATACGAGGCTATTACTGAATCTGGTGGCCAAGTGGGGAGACAAGTCGTTCTGAGGTTTGTGTAAATCACAGCCTGGGATGTTGGATGGTCACATGGAGTTTGTGTTCCAGGCCTTAGAGAGTGCAGGTCAGAACTGTGTAGTTGTGACCACAGGGACCCCGCAATGTTCCTGCATGGATTGTGGCCCTGTAGGGAGTGAGAGGGTGTAACGTTAGCATTGAACCCATCTGCCAGGATGTTGCCAACATCACTCAGTTCTGTAATGTTCCTGAGTAACCGTCGTATGTCAGAGCAGATGGGAGTATTGACATTGACTACTGACATACCTCCATAATGCTTTGTGGTACACCCTGGAATGTGTCGCAGTAATGTTTACGTAGCTAGGTTTGGAGGATGTGATAAGGGATCCCGGAGCCCTACTGAGGCTGACCAGTGAGCTACCCCACCCATGGGATTATACTCCACTTTGCAACAGCCTCCACCTTTCATTGTACATTATGTCCATGGAACTGGACCCCCAGAGTGGTATCCATTATCTGGTGGGTACCATCATGGCTCTGTTTGGAATAACATGATCCATGCAGTCGTGTAAGTGCTAATGAAGTGCACTGGGTTATGTTTCAGCATTTGTATGAGCATTGTCCATCTGCACGAGTGTCATGACATTTACTACTGCTGTCATAAGACGTCTGTAGTAGGCTTTGTAGTAATCTTGTACTGTGTATGACGTGAAGGGTGTGGTGCCAGGATATGGATAACAAGGGTGATTAGCATATGTTCGGAAACTACCAACGAGGGGATAACCCCAGGTGTGGAACACCAGTCACATGTTGGTAGTGTCCATGTCTAGGATATTGTTGGACTTGGAGGTGGTGTGTATGGGTTTATCCAGCCAAGTGGAGGTTATGAATCCCTGATAGCATTGGCCTAATGTGTCGGTACATGAGTAGCTATCCCTGTTAAGTGTGGGGTAGTGTCAGTCTCACATCAGTAGTACCTGTCTGAACCTGACTGTCCAGTACACCAAGAAATGAGGGCCAGTTACTGTGGGGGTATGTTGTTGAATCTGTAGCATGTTACAATGTGTATAGCAGTTCTGGCCACAGTTAGTTGCATGTGGATCACATCTGATCCAGTGTGCTAAGTAACCAGCCAGGAGGTGTGTACAACATAGTGAAATATGGACACACCTCAGCCATGGGTGTTCCGGTTCAGGTTACATGACTGAAAGGTGTGGTCTGTGTATAACCTGTCAGTGCAGGTGTGCTATGCGGAGCCTAGAGGCAGGTCCCAGTCACTGCAGAGATATTGCAGTTGTCCATTATAAGGAGTGTCTTGCCTGCGTGCGTCAGAGATGAAGATGTCAAGCATTGAGGCACATGACCCCATGTTTTGCTTGCATTGCATTGCGTTCCCATTCTGGTGGTGAATGTTATTGGAAACTGTGCAAGTCAAGCAGTATAGAAGCAGCAAGAGCCTTACATGTTATCTGTACTCCCAGGGCTGACAGGTGCAGGACATTTGTGCCAAAGCATCATGTTTTTTTGACCATGTCAGTCAAAGCGGACAGATACTGTGGAATGACAGCAGAAGCATAGGCAACTGTTGAGGTGAAACTGTCAGTCATTGTACAGTGGTATCTAGTCTGGATGAATGCAGAATGCTCCCCAGAGCTTGGCCGATACCTTCTTGGCTACAAGACCAGAGAGCTATTGCATGTCCCTGCACATGTAGTCTGGGAAGTTGCATCTCAGGGCAGTCACACTAACATGGAGAATGACAGTCAAATTGTACCTGGTGAGGTGTGGCATGGGTGCATAGGTTATGTTGCAGAACCAGTTACTCAACAGCTAGATGTAAGCGACTATTGCCTTGTGTATCCTGCTGAGTGGGACATCAGTGTGACCACCTACAGAGTCACCTATGACTGGTGTGTTGGGTATGTTATAACACCCTATTGGCTGTATCTGATGGGCACACATGAGTCTGTGGGCTATAAGTAACTGTTGTTGTGTTTGGTGATGGGGGTTGCCTCTGGTGCCTATACAGAGTATGGACAGGTTCTGCAAATGTCGTACTCATACTATGTGTGGCCTGTGGTGGTGGAGATCTTGTGAGACTATGTGATGAGTGGGGTGTGTTGCAAATGTTACACATCCCCACATGACTGTCAGGTTCAGTCTGGGTTGGTGAGAGCATTACCCCCAGCATGGCTACATATGTGCATCTCCCACAGGCTGTAGTGTCTTATGTTGGGAGGTGAGCATTGACTGTGTACATGAGACAATTGCTCTATTGCCACATGTTCACCATATTCATCATATAGACAGGCAATAGCACTGGTACGTGATAGTTGGACATGCCTGTATATTCAACCATGTCTCACAAGATATGTGAGTTACATGTGCACAACGGCTGTTGTACTGTAAGCAAGCTGGAAATGTAAGGACAGACAGTGTACTTGTAAGAAATGAGTTGGAATGGGTACTATATTAATTAGTAGTTCATGAAGTGCTCATAAGTTCTGAACAAGTGCTGAGCATGAAAATGCAATACAGATAGGGTCTTAGATAATATCAACCCACAAGTGGAGATGACAGTGATTATTGGAGGCACTGCACTATTACCCTGCTGAGTATGGTCTGCAAGTCTATGAACATTTATCAACGTAGATGTTAGCAGTACAGAAGTATATGACAGTACGGATGATTTCACACTGCATAGCATACCTGTGACAGGTCATAGGACATCATCACCCATACCGTGTTCCAGCTACACTGAGTATACTAGATGTACCTTCGTATGTCACAGGAGTGTTCTACCAGTGGCCTGCTGATAGAATCAACACTACAAAAGGTGTCAGAGTGACATGTGCATATCACACCAGTGGCAGCTACAGTAAAACAGGGTTAATGTTTTGTACTCCACCCTCATTGTAGCCCATACCACACAGACAAATGTGAGGCATCTGTGTATGTAAGGATGTGAATGGCCATGACCTAGGAGCAATAGCTGTCTCAGTGTTGTGGACAACATAGAGAATGGGCTTTGTGAGTGAGGTGTGTGACATATGTGCACAATCTGACAGCTGATATTAGCATTATGACCGCAAGGTGAATAACCCTGTACCCATTAACTACCACCTAGGCAGTGGTCAACATTATAGACACTGTGTAAGGGATGGTACTGTGCAGTTCATCTCCCTGAGTTGGTGATGTTTCCAGGCCTATTAGGTAGTCATAGGAGGCACCCATATCATGACAGGGTGCCATCCATGAGCATTGAGATCATTGGACAGGCATACTCAGCACTCGAGTGACCAATAACGGATCACATATCACCTTTAAGGGGTATTGGCCATGTGTGGATGGGCGATACCAGCCTTCACAATCCTCACCTCCACTATGCAGCATGCTGGCTACCTTGCATAAAGACATGTGCTACACTATGATGTTGGACATGCTACATGTACATATTCTGATCTGAAAGACATACGTCATGGACAGCCACCATCATACTACAAGGATCTCCACATGCTGGACAAATCCCTGTGCCATACATGTTACATACTCCCGCCATACCATGCAACCCTGTCCATCAAAGCTGCATGTCATCTCTGTCATACATGGTGTGATGACCACATGGTAGATGTATTATTAACTGTCTGGATCAGTAATGTGGCACTGATGCACCTCACGGTGGCAAAATGGCTGTCGGATACAGCTAGGAAACCTTGCTCGTACATGCTATAGTTGATAACCATCCCTGCAAATGATGTCCGGCTAGCCATTGTCCCATGTCTATCACATGTGCGACACAGGCGATCCATGGCAGGATGTTGAACTGCTGTACAGTGTCGTGTAGATGTACATGGCAAAACACATGCATGTAAAGGTTTCCGTGCGTATGTGTGCATTGTCACTGCTCATGTCCATTGAGGCAGTGTATGTGTTGATATGTGACATATACACAGCATCAAGGTCAACAGCATTACTGTGGACACATCCAGGCATGTGCTGATAGGTAAGAACACCAGTACAGGCAAACAGACATGCCCACATCAAGACAGCATTCACATGGACTATGAACAATGTAATGAGGTGACACACAAATATGGTGATGATATCCAATGCATAATGGGTGTTACATGTGTGTGACACAAGCATGTAAGTCGTGTCAGTGTCATGATGATTTGCAAAGATAACTGTGCAGATGTACTAGATTTAATACAAATGTATGTGCAGCAGTATCTCTGTACATCTCTGTGATACTGTGACCTGTCACCATCATTATGTCTTACAGATAATGCCTCGTTCATGCCTGCCAGCGTACAGCTGCCAGGAGGATGATGTCCTCATCCCGTACCTCCATGAGAACTATGAGGTGTTGTTCAGCCATGTGCCACAGCATGCCCAGCAGCATGACGACCTGTGGCAGGACCTTCGCAGGAGGGTTAATGATGTGGGTGGCCATAACGGCACCTATCAGCAGGTGCACAGACACTGCACAGACTTGATACGACATGTGAAACAGCGTGCCACTGCAATCACCTGGGGAACAAGGTGGAACAGGTGGTGGGCAACCAACCCAGCCCCCACTCACACCCACCGAGAAGTTACTGGCCAGCCTGGGGACACCCTCAGAACAGCATCCACAAACACTAGCTGCCATCATGTAGGTGGGTGTCTCCCAACCAATGAGCCTGGAGTTGCCTGGTAAGTCACTACTGCACATATGACTATTATATCCCATTAGTTGCATGTGTCACTGTACATTATGTAATGTAACATCATATGCAAGGTATGTTTACACACATGCCACATACTACAGTATGCTACCCTGTGTATGCACACATGTGCATACTATTTGCTATTGTACAGGCGAATGTGTTAACATGCACAGTGCACCCTGTGGCTGTCATACAGTCATGGATAATGTTCAAACTGCTGTTTCACCCCTATACAGGTACCTCTGGTGTGCCGCACAGACATGAGTCCATTGCAGGTGAGACTGTCAACAGTATCAGGCATGTTAAAGCATATATCTATTTGCCATGTGGCCAGTTAACACATGTACACAAGATGTTTGGTCCAGTCACAATATACAGGTTGCATCTCCCATCATTCACACTGGCTACCCATGTGCAAAATATACAAATGAAATGAAACACCGACATGAAACCACAGTATCTGTCATTGCTACATGTGTGGACAGCTGTGCATGCAATGGTGGAGGTGTTGTTCAATGTAGGCATATGTACTATACATTGTAACAACACATGTGTGGTACACAAACAGTACCACACAGTGAGCTGGAATATGGGCAGCCCACAGGAGTCACCATTGTGTTATATGCCCCTGCAATGGGTGCACACATTGTGATGTGCCATCTGACATGTCCCAGACATGTAGTGTTCTGGCTGCAATATTGTCACACTATCCCATAATACATACCCCACATACCAAACATACAACCCGTTGTCTGCATAGCCCTGTGGATGGTGACATATCTGACATCAATGGGTGTATGTCATATGGGACAACACAGACATGTGAGATAGATGGATATCACAAACATTTGGCCAACACATGTTCACACATGGCCATGGAGGATGGCCAGAGACATGTAGCCACACAGTAGATGTGATGTGTATACACCCTGTTGCACATTATCCACACATGGTCCAACTATAGCCATAGTTGACTGATTATACAGTTGATGTGGTACACTATACATTCTAAAAGCCTCTGCACAGCTAGTGGAGGTGTCACTTAAGTCGACCATATAAGATGTGTTGAACATCATGACTGTGTCATAGCATGACAGTAGTCACCTGTACAGCTTCCACAGACATTGACACCACATCAGGCCACAGATACTGTACATTTCCCTTGCTGCTGTAGGACATCACCGTCAGCCGTGCACCCCGTGTGTGTGGTACATCAATGTCATGTGGGACATGGTGAATTGACAAGTCTGCCATTTGTGGAAATGGTTGCCAGGCAGCTAAGACTCTGTAGTAGTTGTGCAGGGGTGTCATCCGTAGGTCTTCCAGTGACCTGTCACATGACACAGCATGGTTTGGTGTGTATACACCTCAGCAATGTGGGTCACAATCCACAGTTATGTCATGTGTATGCACGCGGTTATGGCTATGCAATGTGTGCGTATTATGCACTGTATAGCAATATAGATGCCTCATGATGCCATGCAATGGCACAGTGTCTGTACTTCACACTGTATAGCAATGTAGACGCCTCATACTACCCTTCCATGCTCATGCACATTTGCTAAATGTGCATTCTATCTGTAGGGCATACAGACAACACTGCAATGTGATACCCATTACAACTCTGTACATGTCAGGACACCATTGTGTCAGACATGTATGCATGTTAATGCACACGTCAGCAGATTACATGTCAAGGTCACTTCAGCCATGTGTACTGTTAATCTGTGCTGGTCCACGTGGTGTATCACAGGGATGCATGCTTACTACCATGATTGTGTGAACTGCATGGCTACTGATATGACACCTGCTTGCTGTTGTGTGCAACCCAGGGAGGTATGCTAACTACCATTATTAATGTCTGAGCTGCATGCCGTCTGCTGTATCACATGCATGCTGCATGCCGTCTGTCAAATCACATGCATGGTGTGTCTGTGTGCGTGTGTGTGCGTGTGTGTGTGTGTGCATTTGTGTCTGTATGTGTGTGTGTGTGTCTGTCTGTGTATGTGTGTCTATTGTAATGTAGAGTCTTTCTTTGCATTCACAGGTGATGTAGGTGCGTTACCCTCCTGCGGTCCATCTGATGTTAGTGTCCCCACAGATACTAGCAGTGATGAACATATGCATGAGGTACAGGTAGGGTTGTCAGGGGCTGAATTTGTGCCAATGGTTGCCATCCCAACTATGCCCCCCTCTTCCCCCACACAGTTCTGATGCCAACACATACCCCATCAACAGTGGCCACAGAGGAAGGACAGTCAGCGCCTGTTAGCTTGGAACAGGAACATGTGGTGGCTACAGAAGGTGTGTCTCCACACCATGGTGTCAGTGTAATGGCTACAGATGTGCCACATGGGTATGTGGCCAGTGCTGCTCGTAGGAGGACCTCTGGCAGACACATACCTGCAGGACAGAGTGCAGCAGCTGGTGTCACCAGATGCATGTTCCAGACTGTAATGGCAGCACAGGCACGTGTAGAATGACAGAACAGAGAAGGGCAGAGGCTTCATAGGGCTGCTATCCGTACTCTAAACGACAACATTCAGGCATTGGCAAATGCTCAACAGCAGATTTCTGATGTTCTGGACAGGTGATTGGGTGACATGGTCGGAATCCATGACTGTGGCATGGCAATCCATGAGTGTGAGCTATCTGTGCTGGAACATCTGGTAGGTGTAAGGCGTAGGCCACATGGACATAGGCCAGCTACACCACCTAGTGCAGGTCAACGTGAGCGAGCCACCTCACATGCCCACTCCAATAGTGCTGGTAGCAGTAGCAGTGCAGCTGGTGCTGCGCTGTCAACACCAGGACACAGCAGGCCACACGGACGTGGCCCTGGATGTTCCCAGCAGGGACACAGTTCTAGTGGACATGTGTCATCGGACAGTAGCCAATTTGTACCTCCGCCTGGTAGTGCCCGTGCAACCCCTGGCAAGCACAGGTCACGTGGCCGTGGCCGGGCACAGTGAGCTGTACATCCTGGTCTGTACAATCTGGAGCTGTCAATAATACCCCAGTGTAGGCGTGACAAAAGGCAGAACTGCGTGCACACATACACGCACACAGCAAAAACATCTGTAAAGCACCGCAACACCCACATGCATAACGACCACACATGTCCAATCAGATCACCGGCCCTTACCCACACACATGATGTTATCCATTGGTGTAGCCTATGCCCCTGGCAAACATTATCACCCTGCGCATATGATGATGACTGTGCAGCATCCCTGTCATCGACACCATCGGTGCAGGGACATGCTCAAATGGTCTGATGCACTGGGTGAACAGAATAGTGAGAGAAGTGTATATTACATTAGTTGTGTACTTTTGACACGCACCAGACATACCATGTAGTACAGATTTATCATGCATTGTTATATGTTCACAGTATGTGTCTTGGTAACAACAGTAATAGCATGTTGGTAATGATGGCCTGGTTCCCTCCTTATGGTCTACTTGCATGTGCCAACAAGTAGCAGTGTTTGCAGTTTCCCATGTGTAAATGTGGAGTTCTCACAGGCATGTATGGCAATACCAGCATGTTATACGTAGACTCAACCTGACTGTTGGAAAGGCTACCATACCACAGATGTCCACACATCTACTGATCCAGAAGCATGTGGGCTGTTTAATAGGCTACAGTGGCTAGAGACGTGACATCCATACCAGGTCACATCACAGGTATGTTGACATGGTGCAGGCGGTTTACACAGTGGTGTGACCGATGACAATGTTAAAGGTCACTTGATAGCATGAAGCCTCACTGTGTAGCAGTAATACCCTGTCACATTACAGGATGAGTACACATGCAGACATACACAAACACACACACTAACATGCCCACACTCACGGGGTCAACAACACTATAACGCACACTCTATAGTGTTGATGTGTGGACCCCTGCCTATGTGGTAATCACCCTCACAGTACTGTGCACCCACATGACGCGACACAGAGAATGAACATGTACATGTAGCCAGTAATGCTGAGACCGATGGCGTCAACAAGGTAGTAGACTGCATCACCATGAGAGGTTAGGGATCCTGTCTGTTCTATATGGTAGCATACACCCTCACTCCATGCACCAGACAGCCATACATACATACACACACACACACACACACACACACTATGGAGTCCACAAATGTCATTCACATACAGATAGCTGACATGTGTGTGATGCACACACAACCCTTGCCTACGTCATGCTTTCCACACTGCAGTATGTACAGATCTCTACAACAGTGTACAGGGGTGTGTAACAATTGGGATGTATTCCCCACCATATGTGGCATATATGGTCACACAAGCAAACGCACATGGCAGTACTGTGAATGATACACCTGCTATATGATGATACGTCTGACAGACATGCAGCAGTATTGGCTGCATTATGTGTACCAACGCTACCTTCGGCAATTGTGCTGCTATATGCACATGGGAGGATGTAAGTGTTACAGGTGTCAAGTGACTTACAGTCAGTAACACCCTGACCGCTGTGTAGGTTATATGTCTTCTGTGTCAAGTAACAGTAACATAGCATATTGTTTGCACATGTAATGGTAGGATGGCTTGTGACACACCTGTGAGCCGTCCTCGGCAAACATCCATCTGCAAAGGTGGATCACCACTTTATGTGCACACATCCATCCATACCTGATGTACATCCTACTGTACTGTCAGTATTTCACCATATACAGGTGTCAATGATGGGGCTGCATTGCAACTGCATGTTGTAGTTAGGCACAGATGAATTACATACATCAGCTACTGCACATGCATGGTAGCTGCATGCACACCACTACATGTATATGTGTGTTGGTCCTACATGCCTGTCATGTAGCCATGTTTGTATGCATTGCAATTGGTGGACATGTGTGATGACATACATAACACATGGACTGTTGTATGATATGATGGGTGTCATGGGTAACTAGTACAGAAGGAATGTTTCCTCAGTCAACATTGCTACCTCATGCACTGTTAGCATTCAACAGCCATGGACCTACCTTCCATGTGCATGCATGTGATTGCTGTAGCTACTTGTCTGCATGGAGGACAGCAAAAGCTATGCTATGTACATATGTGTTGTGTGTGTGGTCCATGCACATATCCACTGCGATTACATGTATGTCATATCCAAACATGTGTGTTCTTTGGTGTACAGCAACAGTCATCTGTTACAGCTGTGTAAGACCCAGGGCCCCTGTTATGTGTAGAGCCAACCTGGTTATGTACAGTGTTATCATTGCATTGCACAACACATGCTGGAACCCTGTCAGTACACGTGTAGTCTGCACAGTTGCTCTAGACCTATGTACAGTCCACTGGTCATGAGTCATAAGGTGTTGTGGTAATGTATGGATGTGTGTTGCTGGTCCAACGACATGGTGATATCTGAGGGCTACATAGTAGAATGCAGTGTTTACCTCTGTGATCTGCACCTGAAACATCTGTGATGGCTCTTGAGTGTGTACTGGTCAGTACATGTGAGTGGCCTTCATGTATGTGGGGACAGTAACACCATACTGTGCCCATCCATGTTTAGAATCCATGTGCATGCAAGACAGCCCTTTGCTACTGCTAAGTGTGTGAGCATGCCCAGTACGCTGTTGTGTAGAAGGACACACAGCACATTCCAAACTGTGCCCTTCTGTGTTTAGAATCCGTGTGCATGCAAGACAGCCCTTTGCTACTACTAAGTGTGTGAGCATGCCCAGTACGCTGTTGTGTAGATGGACACACAGTACATTCAGAACTGTGCCCCTCTGTGTTTAGAATCTGTGTACATGCAAGACAGCCCTTCGCTACTACTAAGTGTGTGAGCATGCCCAGTACACCATTGTGTAGATGGACACACAGTACCTTCAGACCTGTGCCCTTCCGTGTTTAGAATCCGTGTGCATGCAAGACAGCCCTTTGTTACTGCTAAGTGTGTGAGCATGCCCAGTACGCCATTGTGTAGATGGGCACACAGTACATTCCAAACTGTGCCCTTCCATGTTTAGAATCCGTGTGCATGCAAGACAGCCCTTCGCTACTACCAAGTGTATGAGCATGCCCAGTACACCGTTGTGTAGATGGACACACAATACATTCCAAATGGACATGTGATACTAAGTATGTGAGCATGCCCAGTGACATCTAGTGTCAGTGATGTTCCTCTGTGTATGGGCATGGCCATTGACATCCTGTATAGTGATGGTGGTCATCCAGGCAACAGATGTCCATAACCCACGTCAGGATGGATTCCTACATTGAACACACTGGTTGACTGTCTTGAAGGGAGTACTGTCTGTGGCGTGTCTTGTATCTATGTAGTGTTGTAATAGTGCTCCATAGATAGGCAGTTGTCCCGCTCACACCACTGCCGTGTGTTTGTCTACGTCTACCTTGGGACAGTAATATGCTTTTAGACTGCTCGCTCTCTATACATTCCCTATCGGCGTCTTTGCCTTTGCGGATGATGTCATCCACCTAGTAGTATGCCTCCAGGAGTGCTGGGTTCCAATAATCTCGGTAGCGCATTCTGTAACTGTGTAATGCTGTAGTGTGATAAGGTAGTTAGGTGTATGTTCGACTCCCAGCCCTGCCATGTGTGTGTGTGTGTGTGTGTGTGTGTGTGTGTGTGTGTGTGTGTGTGTGTGTGTGTGTATGTGTGTGTGTGTCTGTGTTTCCAGCTGCCTGGGGACAGAGAAATGCTTTTAGACGGCTCACTCCACATACATTCCCTATCAGCGTCTTTGCCTTTGTGGATGATGTCATCCACCTAGCAGTATGCCTGTAGGAGTGCGGTGATGCTGGAACTCAGTAGCGCATTCTGTTACTGCATAATGCTGTAGTGTGGTAGACTAGACAGGTAGGTGCTCGATTTCAAGGCATGGCAGGTGTGTGTGTTTGGCAGTCATACCGTATGTGTCGGTATCTGTGGGTGGCTAGCTGCAGGATGTGTTCAGTGTGTTTTGTTGCCAACCTATATGGTGTCCACAGCCCACATATTCTGCCAAGACACTGGGTTGTCAACACATACATTCACCAATAGGTCTGGTGAGTAACTGTCAGCAGCCCTACTCTTACCCTTGATACGGTCTGACCCGTGTGACACAACATAACACACGTGCCTTGATAGTAACAACACTACATGATGCATGTGGCACATGTAGTTTCTTTTTCATTCCTGTCTCATGCATTGCTGTCATGTGGTCCGCTGTTGTGATATTAATGCCATATCTGCATATGTGTGCACATGTATATGTGTGTATGTGTGTGTGTGCATATATATATATATATATATATATATATATATATATATATATATATATATATATATATATATATATATATAAATAATATGTATGATATATGTAGATGTAGAGGTGGACATAGATGTGAACATATATGTCTGGGGACATCAGCACTATTGAATGTTTGTGCCGGATGATCTGTACGTGATAACCTGGGATCTATGTATATCCGCCATGGCGAGGTGGTAATGCACATCGTCTGTAGTGTGCAGGGCCATGGGTTGTAGTAGTGTAGACAACGGTTATTTTGTTTCTGGGAAGACCATGGGACATTGAATATGGTGATAGTAAGCCACCTGTTGCCAGTTGTGTACGGATCTGAGCGACACTGAGCAGTGGTTATTAATTTGGAGGTTCGGTATGGGTCATATAACTATTCATTAGAAGACTATACTATGCAGATGAGGTTGACTATAGTCTATCACATTCATCACTAGGGTGTGATGCTGGTCCCTGGAGTGTCTGTGTGTAGTCAGCCGGGTGCAGGTCTCGAATATAGTTGACAGCATGGGAGGGGGGTCAGGCATACTGTACCTACATTGCAGAAATGTGCCTCGGGAGTGCTCCTGCCTTAGCACACCTAAGCTAGGGGTGTGTCTATACCTGCCTGGTGACATTGGGAGGGATGACAGCAGTGGTGGGGTAGTCAGGGTGTACAGGCTGCACAAGCAGGTGTTGATCAGCACAATCAGCAGATGACATGGCCAGCCCGCACATGAAAGGTATGGTAATGTGAGCAAGCAGCATACACACAGGTTTCGTCCGCACTCTACACCACCGGTGTATACCTGCAGGGACATTTCATGACACAGTCCAACCAAATGAGACGGGCTGCAGCAGGCAACATATACCAACATGTGCAGGAGGCTGGGGCAGTGAGGATGTGTATGCTGCCGAACAACCCTTACTGGGGTGACATAAGACTTTATAGACCCAGGGTGACTTACCAGGGGCTACATGGGCTGGGGATGGTGGAACACTATGGGGTCGACAGTGACCTCCTACAGCAGCTTGTTGACCTGTGCTTGCCACACCTGACACATCAAACAGGCCGAGGGAAACACATCACAGTGGATACCATGGTATGTGTTCGCCTAGGTGTACTAGCCACAGGTACCTCACACAGCACAACTGGGGATATCATGGGTATCTCACAGGAATCTGCATCCAGAGTATTGCACCAGTTCACAGACGCCAAGTCAACACATGCTAGTGAGCACGTACATGTCCTCAACACATGTGATTAGTAGACCAGCAATATGCATCTGTACAACCACATGAATGACTACCCTGGGTTACTGGGTGCTATAGCCTGCACACACATACACAGCTAAGCACCACCCAGTGAGCGTGGTAGGGCCTACATTCACTGCCGGGGCATACCCTCCAACAGCTAGGCCATATGCAATGGCCAGGGCATGAGATTGAATGTGTATGCTGTCTGCCCTGGAAGCTATGATGAGTCCAGTATATGGCTTCTGACACAGCTGTAGCACACTAATGCCAATATGGACATCCCCTACAGTCTTCTCCCAGTGGGGGATGCTGGGTAAACACTGGTGTCGTGGCTGATGACACCCATCAGCAATGCACACACACCTGAGCACTCACACCATACTGAGGTGGATGCACAGACAAGACATATACATGTACATGTGTTTGGGATGCTCAGTTCGCAGTTCTGGTATCCGGACACAACCGTTGGAGCTCTGCAGTATTCACGAGCTACATGCATTCAAGTTGTTATGGTATTTGCTATGTTACACAATCTTATCCTGCAGTAACAGTTGCAGCAGGAACAGCATTGGGCAGGGCCACACAGCCCAACACTACTGCCAAGGTCTGTACAGGCACAGTGTGACTTGGTGAAGGAACTACCTGAGCAGGGCACAGTCGGCAAAAGCCCGTGCACAGTATGACCTGCCCTTGGCAAAGAGACAACAAATGGCATATGCACTGACATGGTAGGTGCCCACGGATTTCCCCTCTCTGACTCGCACACAGTACAATGGATGCCAAACATTTCACTACCAGTGCTCAACCATAGGAGGTGCACTGTGTGCATCGGACACAGGCAGCACTCCAGCACCATTCTCAAGTCCAGAATACATCCAGGGTATGTCTATTGACCTAACAAGTGGCAGTTGTATTAGAATGTGTAGTTACCCATTGCTATGGTATGTATGTGAGCATACAAGTGACTGTGGTGGCCAAATGTTAGGGCAGCAGACAGTACACATCCATAGTGGCACCATGACCTCTGTAACACATACGGGGGTCACAATGGTAGCTTTTAGTACACAGGGTGTCCTAACCCATTGCAGATTATGGGCTGACCATCATGTGTGTCCATACAGCCCACACACGTTCCATGCAGCTGGACAGATGTGGACCAATGCAGACAAATGATATACAATGGCCTATGGATATGCCCAATGAATGGCCCCAACCCCCTAAGACACACACAGACTACAGCAGGCCAGGCAGTTTGATGTAGGTTGTGTAAGCTAGGATGTCCAACACCACTGTACTGGTAATTAAAGCTGGGAACTGACGTACCCTGGTATCTCTCCAACCAGCAATTTAGGTAGGTCCACACACAGACATGGAGTACCCGGCTTACCAGTACAGTAGCGGCAGATGTGTACAACTGTTGATTGTGCCCCCTGTCAAACCTACACATGTGAGAGTCATGTGCGCCACCCACAGTGCTGTGTGGGACCGTGGTTGTGGTTGGATGTCCCCCCACGCTATGCAGACATGTAGCAACTGCCAATGCCACATGACCATTAGCTACCCTGCAGACAGAGCATGACACCTGTCTGTGTAGAACGGAGGGGTCAGCAACACAGTACTATCTGGACATGTGACACATGCAATACAGTTGACCAATCTTGGCATGCTCACACACATGACGGCATGATGGTAATGTTGGTCGACAACATGCGTAATAGTCATACTGGGCATGCTCACACACTGAAACACAGGACGGCCAGGCATGCATACACCAGTGGTCCGGACAAATCTGCCAGTACATTGCTATACTGTTTGATGTCTGCGCTGTATGGTGTGTGTGTGGTCTATTGTCTGCACATATGCCATGGTCTATTGTTAATTCACATGAGCTAAGTGTGCAGGGTACTGCTACCAAAACGTGTATAGGGCGGTTCTTTGTTTGCAGACAGGCCGATGTCTTTAGATACAGACTGGGTAAGGCACATTCCAGCAGGTGGGAGCAGTTGTGCGTGGGTTTGCACAGTGTTAAGCACTGCTGACCTCTGGTCACAGCACCTTATACATGTTTAGACTCCACATTTCATTGACAGTGCACTACTGGTAGATTAACACGTTTACAGCCGCTCGCTCACTGACATTTCTGCTTACATTTGTCACTCACGCTGGGTGTGTGTGATCCCGTGTGATGCGTATTACATCGGACTACATGACTACAGTATCGGGTATGTGTAACCATTTTGCGACGGCAGGCGTTCGACTGTATGGACTCGGTGGCCTGTCCAGTGACATAATCATATTATATGAGTGTTCCTCATATGATCTGCTCCAATCTGCCTGATACATGGGAACCGATACTCTGCAATGCTGACATGTGACCTGAGTTTGTTAACGCAGCTGTCCGCCGAGTCATGCTACCGCATACCTACTGCACGTTGTCCACCTTTCAGATTGCACGACGGGAGACTGTAGGAGTGACACCTTTCCCACTTTGCATGGGACAGTCCCTCATTACGCATATCTCATGTGACAATACCAGAACTCTCCACCAATCAGGGACACATTTCTACAGAATCAGGGACAGGTCAAGAATAAATCGGGGCACTTTTACAAAAGTAGTGCTATTAACTTGAAACATTGACAGAATCAGAGCATATGGCCTAATACACATATTCTGAAGTAACAGTTGTTCATAACTCTTACGTATTGTCATTAGTCAGTATGTGTAATTCACCACCTTTCCTTCAACAGCCACAAATTTTAGGAGGGATTAAGAGGGACAGAGTTAAGCTTTCAGTCAAACTCAGGGACGTACCTGAAATTCAGGGACAGTTGAGTGGTATGGATAATACTCTAGCCATTGCAACTGTCCTGATTAGGGGACATTCTCATGTTGTACGTGTCTGTACTGGTTGCTTGTTACAGGTCTTGTATGCCTGACATGTTGATATGTCATATGTAGTAGCATAAGCAACCTTACTGCTGCTAGACTACGCTTTGATTTGTTCCAATATGTATATTTCTGTACTATGCATGGCTGTAGGTATGTTCTGCCCTGGTACGTCTGACATTTCTACAGAGCAGGTTCCACTTTGGCCATTCAGAATGGTGGTGGCCCTATAGACACTATATGTAGAGCTATCACATGTGCCAAGGCAACACATACCCACAGCCAGTAGTAAACGGACAACTTCCACGGTTTGCATAAGTTAAGGTTATTCATGTAGCATTATAATTGATAATACTGTTTCCTAATTACATGTAGCTGTTACTGATACAACAAATTGATGTCTGACACCACTACACACACTATATAGCCTCCATTCCCGAACCCACAGGCCATGTGCCATAACTGTCATTTTGCAGGACACAACTGTCCAGACAGGTGTGTCCCTCACAGACGTATGGGTGTTGAACCACTTCTATTATGCTATCCTCTACCTAAGGTGGTCAGCAAATTATGCACTTTCCGTCAGTAGCAGAACTCGCATACCAATGGGTGTGAATGAACACTGTATCAGGGACAATGCATAACACCCTGTGGGACACATTTAGACGATTGGTTCTATTAACCAGACACATTCACAGTCACAGAGCATATGTATTAATTCATGTTTGTCGAGGTACATGCTGTTTATGACTCATACATGTTATCATCTGTCATTACCTGTATTCTGCCACCTGTTCACCTAATATCATTAGTTCTGGAAGTGTTTAGTTGGACTTTGTTACATTCTGATGCATAACTATGGACGTCAATGTTAATCGGGTACATGGCACTGATTTGGTCTCTATGTATTACAGACTATCTGGTAGATGTGCTCTTCAGGTTTGGGAGGTGTAGGCGTATGCAATGCCCACATAGGTATATTAATGACTTCCAATGGGTGGGCCTACTACATCTCTGCCAACCAGCACCTGCACACTTAAGCCCATTATTGCATACCCATGGTCCACCTACCTGGCACCCCTCTACAGCAGTCGTGACAAATACTTACTGCGAGTGCAGCTGGGGTATGAGCACACCCCTACACATTGCCCACTCTCCCCATCTCGGGACACATGTCGTACGTTTTGTCAACCCATGTATTATCACATTTGCACAATCCCTCCTCAGTATGGAGAACATCGATGTTTGTGCTGTGACTGAAACCTGGTTCAAGGCTCCTGAGAGCACCCCAGCACTATCAGGTTATACCTCATATCATGCGTTCCGGCCCCAAAATCCGGACCGAACTACAAAGGAGGGGAGTATCCATATTCATAAAGGATACCCACACCTCCAGGTTAGTGGCATACGAAGCATCGGAGACCATCCAGGTGCAATTAACCATAGGTAAAACTGCCCTCCAGTTTGTAACATGCTACAGACCACCTTCTCAAACTCAGGAAACCCACACAGCCTTCCTGAAGACACTGGAGAGTATAAATGTCTCTCCAAACACCATCATATTGGGTGACTTCAACTACTCAAACATAGACTGGGAACATTACTCAAGCCCCAACACCCTAGCCCAAAGGTTCCTTGAGTTCATAAACTCAAATGCTATGGAACAACTAGTCACCATTCCCACAAGAGGAGAAAATATACTAGACCTGATCATCACAAACATGGGGACAAAATGCTCCACACGAGTATATCCCTCATTGTGAGATCAGACCATAAATTAATCTCACTGGAGATCCACATCCCGCCCCCACCCCCCGCAAAAAAAACCACACTGAAGAACTTCTCAAAAGCAAACTTCACACTTCTTAAGACTGGAGTGGTATCCTTCAAGGCCCCCGAGCCAGTGGAAACCACAACCCACGCTGCTGAAAACCTTACAAATGCCTTCTACGAGCACCTCCAGGAATGTATGGATCAAGCAATCCCTAATAAAATCAAGACCTTTTCCACCAAAGGCAGGCGCTTGGTCTGGTGGACTCCAGCCATAAACAAACTCTACAACAAGAGGAGAAAGCTACTACATGACAGAGCAAAATCCCTAAATGGGAAGGCATCTCTGATCAATACTAGCAAAAAACTACGATCACTCATAAAATCATCCAAGGCCAACTTCGAGAGAAAAATCGTTAATGACACAAAAGACAATCATAAAGTCTTCTTTAGCTATGTTAGAAACCTGGGTGGAAACTCCCAGATATGCTCAGAATTAGTCCAAAATGATAAAAATCACTGAACCCACAGACATTGCCAACATACTGGCAGACAGGTTCAGTGCAAATTTCTCCCCTCCCTCCCCCCCAAAAGGAGAAATATCTATCCCACCAGAGTCTAGCCTCCAAAACATCTCAGATGCCCAGGTGAGAGCTGCTCTCTCTAAAGCAAAAAACACAGCATCAATGGGACCGGACAGTGTCCCCGGCTGTGTGCTACACGAACTCAATGAGGAACTAATCCCACACATAAGGCTGCTGTTTAATCTTAGCCTTACTACAGGATACGTACCCAAAGAATGGCGTCACGGCAACTGTGGTCCCACTCCACAAAGGCGGTGCTTCTACGGACCCTGGAAATTACCGCCCCATAAGCTTGACAAGCCTTGTCTGCAAAGCTATGGAGAGGATCATAATGAAACTCATAAATAAAGACATTGGGGACCTACAGACACTGGATCCTACCCAATTTGGCTTTGTCAAGGGCAGATCCTGCCTCTTGAACTTGGTCGACTTTTTCGAAACAGTCACTAAGGCCATTGATGAGGGTAAGGCAGTTCACACAGCCTACCTTGACCTAGCAAAAGCATTCGACACAATACCCCACTGGCATCATAGAAAAGCTCACCAGCTTAGATGTAAACCCATATGTCACAAAATGGGTTGCAAACTGGCTCAAGGACAGAACACACAGGGTTAGAGTTGCTGGTGCCATGTCAGACTCTAAGCCGGTCAAGCGGTGTCCCACAGGGCTCAGTCCTGGGCCCCTCTTGTTCGGCATTTATTTTTCTGAAGTGCAGGCAAACATAGGGGATTGTGGCTGACAAAATTTGCAGATGACTGCAAACTGGGCACCATAATTGACACTCCATCAGACACAGACATCCTCCAGAAAGGTCTCATAGAAATGGATAACTGGTGCCAGAGCCATGGCCTTAAGCTAAATGCCAAAAATGTATAGTCTTACCCTTTGGGAAAAACAAGGTAACCCCTAATTACCACATAGGTGGTAATCCATTAAACACGGAAGAAGTTATCAGGGAACTGGGGACCCAAGTTGACAGTAACCTCTTTTGACACTCACATTGCCAAAGTGGTTACGAAGAGCTTCTACATTGTCCACCTGTTTATGATATGATTCACGTCCAGATCAGGAGAAGTCATTGTACTGCTGTACTCTTCACTTATCAGACCAATGATTGAGTACAACGCCCATTCGAATGTACCTTACCCGACACCTGCAGCAGTTGGAAAGACCCCAAAAGTTCCTCACCAAAAGGATAAAGGGGCTAAAACATATGTCATACGATGCCCGACTGAAGAAACTCCAGCTCAATTCAGTCGCATACCGTCTGCTCAGAGGTGATCTGTGCCTGACATACAAGGCCATGTCCAACCCGGAATTAATGGACATGCTCCACCTCAAAAATCCAAATCCACCAGAGCCACGAGCAAGAGACTTAAACCTCAACATGGATATAAATAGGACGTGCTGGAGGGACAGATTCATCACCCAGAGACTCCCTACACTATGGAACAGAATCCCAGTCCATGTGAGGCAGAGCCCCTCACTGACTCTGTTCAAGAGAAATCTTGATGAGTGGATGGGTGATCGTAGGTTTACCCCGGGAATCATCTCTGTATCACTGCTGGGCAGAGGCACAGCAAACTAATGGGTATAGTATTCTCATCCTAAGGGGTGGTGAAAGCCACACACACTCTGGCTAGGCTTATAAATGCCCTAGGGCAGATAGCCTAGTATGAACCTATGAACCTATGAACCTAATCTACTGTTCCATGTATACCTACATCCTGCTCGTATCAATGTCATGAGATTCACACGTACCCTGAATGTTTGGGGTCCCGCAAGGGACACCGTTATCCATGTTTAAAGTGTAGACCTTGCAGAACTCTCCCACTGGTACTTTCCAAGAGGTGTTTTGGACAGGGGCAGTGAATTGATCTGTATTGCCTGTCTGTATGTCTGTCCGGCCTAGCTGGGCGATGTGGGGGGTACAACGTTTATTTATTGGACCTCTCAGTCACATATGCCCGGGCTGTAAATATGTTACCCCTAATTGCTGTGAAGTAACCTATTTCTGTACATGTGTATATCTACACTGACATGTATATATATATATATATATATATATATATATATATATATATATATCCGTAGTATATCCTTGTGTGTGTGTGTGTGTGTGTGTGTATATATATATATCTATATATCTATATCTATATATATATATATATCCGTATGAATATATATGTGCATGTACATTAATATAGATATATGTATATATACATTTTTATCTATATATACATCTGTGTGTCCGTTGACCTATACATTTCCCGGACATGGACACTTACACATGCGTATTGGGTTTATCTCTGCTTCAACAGCATACTATTGCCTTAGTCATTATGACACCGACACTTCACTCCGGTGAACTTGTGCTCAGTATATTGCACGTTATACAGCGGACAGATGTCGCACGTTTTTCATATCTGGGGTGCCGCTGCTAACTGGGATGTGATACAGTGTCATTCGACCTATTACTCATATGTGCAGCCTATTATTCCTGCTACTGTGTTTGTTTCTGTGCACATTCATATTATTACTGTTGATAGGATGTGTGCTTGTGTTACTGGGACTATACGTCAACATATTGTTGTCTTCATGTAGTTGTGTCTTTCTGCTTTTCCCAGTTTGGGGTTGTCACAGAAGAACTCCGTTCCGCTTATGGGTGGCGTATAGGTTTTACGTACTGGGCTGCCAGCCCTGATGCACAACGTCCGACAATGATACGCCCATTCACGCATGTCTCCATGCAAACGACGTTCTATCTGGGAATCAAGCCTACGTACTAGCTGACCTCCATGGGCCACTGCATTGCACCTGGCGCAACATACCCTAGCACTCGTGTCCATAATCGCATATCCATAGTTTCTCCTGCACACCCATGTTGAGTTTCCACGCATGACAGCCATTATACACCTGATATCGCAGCCATAACACACCTTTACACATTGCCCTCTCATGAGCATTGGGATGCTACACACATTTTGTACTGCCTCGTGTATTCACAGGCTCACCATCCATTCATATTTGCACATACGTGCTTTTCCTTGTGTTATGGATTACGAACGATTTGCGGGTTACAAGTGTAGGTGGTCACAACATGTACTACATTCCCATCTGTTTACAATGTTGACATAGCACTTCAATGATGTTATGGCCACTGGTATAACCCTGCCTCTGGTGTGAAGATCGGTGCTCTACTCACACTTGTGCAGCTTTATCTGACATACGCTGCGAGCACTTTATAATTCCTTACTTGCTCTGGATTCCCTTCACAACTCTTATGTTTGCTTTCGTCTTTCGACATTCCTTACATATCTATATATATATTTATATATATATATATATATATATATATATATATATATATATATATATATATATATATATATATATATATATATATATATATATATATATATATATATATAGATGAGATAGGCCATATGATCGACACTCATTTGGTCGACAGTTCATTTGGCCCACAGGCAGATTTGCCCCTCCCCAATGTTGTGCGACCCTGGGTTGATATATATAGTTAGGGGGTGTGGGGGGGCAAATCTGCCTGTGGACCAAATGAGTGTCAATCATATGGCCTGTCGACCATCTCAGGTAGACCCATATATATATATATATATATATATATATATATATATATATATATAAATATATGTATACATATTATATTTATATATGTGTATATATATAGATAAATATGTAGATATATAATTGCATATTTCTGTTATGTCTGTGGATATTTATCTATACACACAGCTATCTATCTATATATATAAAAGTTACAGCTGTACAAGACAACATACATTTGCTATGCTAATAGCTGCATACACCCGCGCAGGCGCACTTGCATCTACTTATTCGGGGTTACATATGTTTACAGGCACTGCTTTGGGATTACATTTGCCTTATTCCATATGAAAGTACCACTTTGATGGAATCCATTTAACGGACCCATGCAAACGTGGTCACCTTTACATGTATAAATGTTGACTTTACAGCACAGAAGCATTCATTACACAATTAATATGTGCTATAGTCGTACTTGAACTGGGAATGCCTTTACGTTGGGCAGATGCTGTAACCACTACACTATTGTTGTTCTGGCTCATTTATATGTATACCCATGGTTCATAGCTACTCTGACATACACCTCACCACTTCCCTTACACAGCAGGCATCCATTCTCCTGCTGGGAAAACTGCAGTACTACAATTAGGACATTCCCTGTTTCCTACTGCTCTGGACCCATGCTGCATGTCTACTCACTCCAAGGATATTCAGAACTCCTACGCTTATAGACCTTGCACATACGTGTGTTTGATTGTCAGGGTGTTCATGTGCTGGTCTGGGTTTAGGCTTGGCCGACTGGTGATGAGAACTGCCCTGGCACTGGTCAAAGATCAGATGTAGCACATAGACAGATTTAGTCCAGATTTTACCATTCTACCTGTGTTTGCAGACACAATTGTTTGGGCACCTCTGACCACATTATTAGGTCGGTGCTACATAATTCAGGGCGGGGAGTGGTCCACTACATAATGCAGGTTGGGGGGTGGTTTTCACATGTTTCCCTTCCCATTTGACTATTTCATTCATTTATTGATACAATAAATATTATTCTGGACATCAGTTATAAAGTCACTACAGGTATGCAATAGTCCTGTCAACAGGTTGGTGTACTTATGTGCACGGGCCTCTGTGACACTTGAGGACTCGTTTCTACAGTGAAAGAGACAAGGCTATGACAACTCAGGGGCAATCACGGACACTTCTACCATATTAGTACTATTAACGTGGAACGTGTTGACAGATTTGTAATACTACTAATTTTCTGCAGTTACATGTGTCTATTACTCTTCATTGTTGTAAGTGGTCATTCTCATTCAACACCTTTCCCCCAAAGGTCACTGGCTTTGTGAGTGGTTAAGAGGCTGGCCAGTTATTGTGTGAATGCTCTGACCATTGGTAGCATTGACATTGTCATATGTACAGGTTGGGATGTATTCTGAGGACTAGGGTTGCCACCTTTTCAAATGGCCAAGATGGGACATTTTCGGAACACAAATCAGATTTTACAGGCCAACATATACCCACAGTCAGTACAAAGGCTAGAACTTTACTTATTTGCCTACATAAAAGCCTATTGTTGTAGCAGTTTAGTTGCTTATTCTGTTTCTTGTAACATTTAGGTATTTTAGATACGGAAATTATTATTTTATGCAACTATTACATAACATATGGGACATAATTATGTCCTACAATCTCAGGACATTTGCCATTTCTAATGTATTTTGTCAGGACACAACTGTCCAAAGAGGGACTGTCTTTCACAAAGTGGAACAGATGGTAACCCTACTGGGGACACCAGATTGTTTGGGCCAACACATAGCCACGGTCAATGCAGGTTTAGAACATTCATTTGTTTCCTAGCTGTGAGCTCTATACCTTTGGCACTTTTGTTGTTTGCCTGTTTCTTGTATGAATTACGTTTATTCTATCCTGACGTGACCGCTTTAGGCAACTGTTACATGCAGTATGGTACATTGTTATTTCCTACAATCACAGGACATTTGGCATTGTATCATTGTTGGTCAGGTCACACCTGCACACACATTATTTGTCACTCACACAGTGGATCAGGGGGTATCCTGTTTATGTCAGTGCCTTCATCACCCTTATACCATGTGCCCCTATGTGAATGTGTGCAATATATTCTCTCACTTATTCATGTTGGGACACGTACGTCACAGGCAGGTGTTTGATCCTGGGTAGTAGGTTCTGCATGACCATCTAGGGCTGGACAGTCTCGTGCGCCACTACTGCACATTCCAACTTGTGTCCAGATATCTACAGGATTGGACATCGTGTCTTCATATTCATTCTAATGTTTACACGGGTTACTTATCCCATGAGGGATATCCCAAAAATTTGGCAAGAGCAAAACAAGACAAATACTGAACATTATTCTGGCATTACAAAAATGGGCTGGGGGTTTTACATGCAAGGGATACATAGTTTGAAATCCTGAAACTGCCTAGGGTGACACTACCTACTACATATGCGTAGTGGTCACTATGTGTAGATGTGGCTTCACCAAACTAGTAGGCCAAGTATGGCTGGATTTGGTGGACGTTCAGGTATGGGAGTGGGTTGTGTGCTGTGGAGGGGATGCTGAGTAGTCCATTATGCATCCAGGTGTGTTGCATTTGACATGGCCAGTTCCATCAGGAACAATCTGTGGGCATGTGCCGGTGACATGTCTGTACATTTGTATCGCACATTTTAATATTCATATGTTTGTGGGATTGTGTTCTACAATATGGCCTGTCTAGTTGTATTGCAGATGTGTATACATGTTTTTGTGTTTCTTTCTGCTTCACCCGCTGCTCCCTCATACACCTCCGGTTCACCTATTCTGCATACGACACAGTGTTGCCTTGGGGGATTATACCATTACCCCCCCCACACACACACACACACATATTCCTGACACTCCATCCATCACTGCTTTGGTTGTTGGCCCATGACACGGTCAAGGTAACACATTGCATACCTTACATATGTCAGGTACCTGTATGGTTGTGTGGCCTACCCTGCCATGTTTGACTTTCTACATGCTATACCTCATGCACATACGTACACGCCCATACTTAACTTTCATTACATGGTTGGTATACCCGGGTAATACCCAATCAACTGTGACACATCCTGACAAATTCGGCTTGGACCGCTGATGTGCGAATTTTGGCAGACTGTTCTAATCATTGGTAGGATGCCACCTTTTCCTATGTCCAGGATAGGATATATTCCGGACACATATCTGAATGTACTGGACAACACATACCCACAGTCAACAGTATGGATAATACTGTTCCTTTAAGCCTACATGCAGCCTTATTGTTGTAGCAGTTTATATGCTCCTTCTGTTTCGTTTACATGCTTATTCTATTTCCTGTCACATTTGGTATGTGAAATACAGACATACCTATTGTATGTGACTATTACATGCATTGTGGGATATACTTCGGTCATATGGTCGCTAGATAGGTACATTTATCATGTAATTTGTTATGGACACATCTGCCCAGCTGTGTACCCTCCCTCACAATATGGGTCAGCTGGTGACCCAGACCATTGGGCTGGACGTACCGTACCTATTGGCGGCGAGCTAACATATGATGCATTTCACTTCCACTTGGTATAGCTATCTACACTGCGTTGGACTATGGGCACACGGTTTTCAATGTCATTTGTTCGCGGGATAGGGACCCGTTATTCCCTACCATGCATTTCTGTTTGCTTCTTCATTTTGTGTTCACAGGAACTGTCTTGCATGCTTTGCATACGTTTCAGTATCCACGGCCACTGACAGATGTGATTACTATTGCTTGCAAATTGTTATATGCAAGCATTTTAGGTTGCACGTCGACAGCTGACATTTCCACACCTCCGTGCTGCACTTCGACATGCCCTATGCACTTGCGCTCCTTTCCTATGCATGTGGCTGTGGTGGCAGTGTGCCTTCATTAATATGCATTTGGCGCTACTGCGCCATCCTCACGTCGCATGGTCGGCGCAAGCCTAACACCGGCCTTGCGCTGAGCTTCAAGAATCCCGGGGATTGTGTTAGCCCTGTCTAAACTGATATGTAGAGTACCTGAACAAATGACTTTATTGTCCAGTGAAATTGACAGACTATATAACCAGAACTGAGAGATAAGCAAGATTAATACCAGCTATGTTGTGTTCCTCTAAGAAATTTTCAGTTACAAATATGTTTTTAGTGTCATTAGGAGGCAGCCTTCAGTCTACTAAAAATGTCAAGGCTTTATTTTCCTGAGGTAGTAGGATAAGCATTGCTGTTAATTAATTTAATATCCTTAACCCAGCAGCCATAATGCATGTGCCTGCTAAATGGGAAATCTCCAGATGGTTCACATTTGCACTAATTTGATACAGCCTGTGCTGTATAACCAGTTCATACAACTTTGCTGAACGCACTCACAGAAAAAAAAGTTTCCACCTCCTGTATGTGGAAGGGATGCTAGATCTGTGTGCACCTTACGTTCTAATTACCCAGCAAAATTTGGAACATGATAGAAAGCATTGCTGGGAGAAAATGGAAAATATAGAATAAAACATAGAAATTGTAATCATTCAGTGTTATTGCACTGATATAAGCTGCCATATTTCTGTCATTTTATAAATATTGACCAATAAAAAGTCAGGATAGTGAACCTCCTATATGTGAGGGACTAGAATCCTAGCTAGTGTTGTTGTCACAAGCCCCAGACAACTCCAGTATATTAGAAATCAAATAGTCTTCAATTAATAATGTATTCATAATTGATTTATCTAAAAGGTCTAGTCTATAAGGATCTTTAAAAATAAATACTAAAAATAATAAAACAGACTCTGGATTCCACAATCATGCAATCAAATTCAATAGCAGATGAGTGCTGGATAATACAGTTGTACAAAAAAATTGAGTAAAGATACAATTAATACTGTAGAGTAAAGGTTTAGAGTGTGACCATGTGGAGGGAGTGGGTTTGAACCTCAGTAAGTCATTGGTTGTGGAAGTTTAAACTAGCCAATGGCTTTCCCCTTCATTAGTTCGAGGAGTAATTCCTGCAGCATGCCAAAACATTTCAAACTGAGACCAGAGTCCAGAGCTTCATTTTAAAAATACACTCTGTGTCCTCAGACAACATAAATAAACACAAAATGGTAATAATAAAAATAATTAAAAATCTCTGAGCACCTGTGATCTTAGCTTACAAAGAGAAAGGATTTTAGTTTATAGTTCCTTGTCTTATATATGTAAAGAAAGTAATTGGGAGAGAATTATACATATAAAAAACAAAATTAAAGACTAACCCCCGGATTCATGAATCCTCTGTGTAAGACTTAATAAGTCTTACTCGGAGGCTGCAGTTGAACGGTATGACATCAGCATGCCATGAATATTCATAAGGGCATGCTGACTCAACTGTAACTGTTACACGGACCGATTATGAAAGCAGGGGGCGTGTCCGACTGCCGAGAAGTCTAAATATCCACTCCCCTGCAAGTGTAGTAAAAGCAAAATGTCAACACACAAGAGCGAGTTCGCTCAAATGTACTTGCACCCAACACCACACTCCCTGACACTGTAAACCCCCATCACAGTTATAAAAAGTAAAATATATATATATATATATATATATATATATATATATATATTTTTTTAATCCATGATATAGCTGCCCATATTTGCGCGTGTGTGCGTGGGTGTGCCCATTGCTTAGCTATAGTTAGCAATTCTGACATGGAAGAGCATAAGAAAGAATGTTTATGCAAATCAAACCAAATTGCAATAGCGTAATGGTAGAGCGTAAGCACAAAGAGGAAGCATTCACGGTTCGAGTCCCACCACTCCCCTTCTTATTTATGTTTTAAATCAGTATTTGAAATAATACCAGACATATATGATTACAATTTTATTAAAAGCAGAGAAATGGCCAAAGTATCAGTGAACAAAATATATATTTTTAAAAGATCTAGATATATAATAGCCTGCCGTTAAGCAACGCTTTACCCAGCTAAACAGAGGTGCCCATAGATTAATAGTGCTTTACCCAGCTAAACAGAGGTGCCCATAGTTTAATAGCACTTTACCCAGCGCAGTAGAGTTGCCCTAAGTTTAAAAGCGTTTTACCCAGTGCAATATGTTTGCGCGGACATGCGCGCCGTGCCAACCAGGGCACCGTAGGGCACTGGGGAGCAATGTAGAGCTAAGTTACTTAAATGCAACCGCACCCCCTAGCCTGTCTAGACAGTATTAAAATAAAAGAATGACAAGGTTCGAACCCAGGATCCTGTGCATCATAATCAAAGTACAGAACCACTTAGCCATGACAACATAGGGGAAGCAGACACTATTAACATTCATAAAATTACAAATGTTAGTTTAACCATTACTAAGCAGGTCTGCAGTCAAAAGTACAAAATGGCCAATCACAAAAAAGTGTGGGAAATGCGGCATATTTAAGCCCCACAGGCAGGAATACACACCATAACTGATTGCAGCTCACTGATTGTCAGAGAGGGAACACGCTTCCGAGCGCAACGTTGGGGCATTGAGAAGTCCAACTACATGGTTTGGCTCCTAGTCCACCATCATGAGACAAGACTCCTGCAAGGCCAGTTCCAAGGGACGGAGTACAAGGCAGAGACTTGGAACCGGTTAGCTCGTGACCGCACCAGTGCCACAGGCGTTCCTCGGACTGGTGAGCAGGTTCGTCACCACCATGCAGACCTGAAGAGATGAAAGCAGGACCGCCTGAACCAGTGAATACAGGAGGCCCATGGGATGCAGAATACCCCATAACTGAGTGTGTAGCCATGGAATGCAGTATGTAAGAATTGATAATGGAGTATGTATAATGGATAGGTATGTCTCAATACCCCTTCAATTACTTTACAGCTGCAAGTGACCGTGCTATGAATCACAAGCCTATGCTGATAGGCTGCTAAGGCTGCGCCACCAGGAAGATTAGTGATTATTCTACATGTATTGTTATATAAAATATGGGAGAGAGCATGAAAGAAAGTTTCATAGTCCAATAAAACAGCCATAGAATCGCCTGAATAAGTCCTCTGCATGTACTGTCAGATAAAAACGTCAGAGAGGCAGAAAAAGAGTGTAGTAACCCATTAAGAAAGGTAACATATGTCTGGAATAATATCTCTGCAGGCACTGTCATATAACATAAGTGAGTGAGCCTGAAAAAAGATTGTTCTAACCTATTAATAAAAATATAATATGTCTTGAACATGTCTGCCATAAACACCATTAAAACAAATAAAGGAGTGAGCCTGTGGAAAAGTGTGCAATGTCATTAATAAAGGTCTAAAACCCAGAGTGTGTCTGTGTCACAGAGTCTGAAATGTTGTTGTACCCTTGCATTATACAAACAGTACTGTTTGAAAATGTGCTGGCAACCCAGAGTTATGCAGTTCCATATAAAGTGGATGATGGAAGTGTTAGTAGCTGCGAAACATATACACAGTCCACAATAGTCAGTTACTGGCTGGCATAAATAGGTAAACCTGGCACACGTGTAGCATGTAATTATTCACCAGAAATGTGAGTGTGTGTCAAGAAATGCAGGGTTCTGTACAAATCAAAGGGAAAATCTCATGTGAAAACATCCCAGATATGTAGATAAAGAAAAAATAAATGCAATCAAGAAATATGTAGTAGTAACATCTGCAGCCTGGACAGTTAGTATGTCAGATATAGGTCAGGCATATATTGAACTAGCCAAACCCATGACACAACCTAATGTATGGTGGCAAGTGTAATAATACAGGTAGGGGATATACACTTGCAGTCACTAGGAATGTAGTGTAGACCAAAAGGTCATTATAAGATGTTAACCGAGGTTTTTTCTACACCCCACTGTATGTGCATAAACCATGCAATTCCACACCTCAAAGGGTATGTGAAATCTTAAATATTTGTTGGGACATATGTCCTATTGTTCCAGAAATATTCATGTTGATGCATGTGCCCTGTTTAAACACCACAATCATGGTGGCCTGTTGCTACCAAACATCCCTGCATGCTGTTGGAATAACCACTGTGATTCACTATATACATGACTTATGCTTTCTGTTCAACTGTTGTACCCTTGGTGTGTTGGGTTAATGGGAATATTATTGCATGCTGTTACAACTAATCTGGAATGCTGTTCTGCTTATGTTGTAATTAAACACACCTAATCACATAACATATGGGAAGGCCGGTCCCAGCGGACCCACCTGTCCCACCTCAGCCGGCGAGTGCACCTAGCACCAGCAGGTCTGGTGCCCAGCCCGGGCTCCCCTCCTCCATTGGTCCTGTGCCACCTTTGGGTGGAAGAGCTGCAGGGGATGGGGGTCATCCCCTCTGTGCAAGCATGGGCAGAGAAGGGCCACCTGTCAACCTTCGTAGGGTCCGGGCTGTGGTGCGTAAGGAGATCCAGCGTTCAGTCGCTGATCCCCTATGCCAGCTTGAGGCAAGAGTGGTGCGTCTCTCGGGTGAGCCTGCCTGTCCTACTCAGCCCCCAGCACAGCCACCCTCGGTGCTGTGAAGGTGCAGTGGTGACTGCCCATGGGTGGGGATCTCAGTTCCACTGTTACCATCTGTGGGCTCATGGGCTTGCCATTTCCAAACAACCTTCCCCGTCAATTGTGTTCACCCACCCTATGTTTCAAATTCCGCCCCTGTATGCATCTTGTTTGTCTTGTCTGTTTATCTCCCCAACCTACCTCCTCAAATATACCTACTTCCTCTACCTTACATTCCAGTCTCACCTAAAAAAATAAAATTAAAAAAAAAGGGCAATCTGTTCCCACAAAAAAATTATGCCCCATACATAGCTGCCCATTTCACACACATGTCTGCTGGACATGTAAACTTATAATTATAATTGGCAGTACAACAGACTTTGTTGTCCTCACCCCTCTCTGAGGGGTGGAAGATTGCAAATTTCACACCAAATTATGAACATATGCACAGGTGTTGCTGGTAAAGAAATGGGCAGCTATGGGCCTTCCCTACACCCTTCCTGCACATCCCAGCTGGTTTCCCAACTGTCTTTCCCTCTTTGTGCCCCCTTTTTCACCACTTTCCTATCTCCCCATTTTCTTTTCTTTCAATGAAATTAGCGTGGGGGTTAGCGGGAGTAAGCACTTTTAAGCAGTAGTTAGCGGGGGTGCGTGAGTGTGAGCTTGTGTGCTCTTAGCTAAGCATCGCTAAGCATTGCGCAAACTCACACAAACCCACTTACAACTGCTTAAAAGTGCCTTAGTCACTTTGTATGACAGGGCCCTTGTATTGCTCAGCAGCAAAATAAAATACACCTGTCAATTTCAAACCCCAGATCTTGGGCTCAACAGTCTGCATGGAGTACCACTACACCACAGCAGATATACAATACTGGGTGCTGAACGAAATATATCATGCATTACAATGAGTGAATGTAAAGGGAGAATAGGAATGGCAAAACACAAAACATGTTCTGTGGCCCTTAACCAGCAATTGTTGTGGAATTGCATGACATGACTGTGAAACGAGAACCAGCCATGCAAGTAGGGAATAATGTTACAGTAGCACCTTCAAACCCCACACAGTATCAGAGCAGGATAATCACTGGCATATTTGAATAGGTCAGAGGCCAGACCGCACAACTGTGACTGGTTTACAGGGATGTCCCTGATTTGCAAACAAATGTTAGCTGTGCCCCTCAGACTCCCTGTGAAATGTAGTAACACTAGGCAGATAGGTGGGGAATGCCACTTAATGATAAATGTCAATAAGTGAGAGTAGACACTGCTTGCACGTCAGAAAAGGTGTAGTAATACACATGCTGAGAATCCCCCAAAGTCACAACTGCAAAATATCTGAAATATATCACAGGTGTATCCCACTGATATGTACCTTTCCCTGAGGCTGTTCAAATATATACCTGAGAGTATCTGAGGCCTGGAAGAGTCAGAAAGACACAGGCATATCAGCCTGTCTGCTGTTACACACTCTGCAAATAGCTGTAGAATGAATTCCACAAGCATGCCCTTATGTAGGAGTACAACACAAAAATATCAAAGGATGTAGCCATGTACTGCTAGCAACCAGCTGTGACAATGCCATTGTTCAGGTGCTGAAAAGACTGGCGTGATGCACAGTCAATGAATACTAGGCTAACCTCTGTCTACCATCTGGATATGTCCACAGGTGGAAGCTACTCAGACAGATTACTAGTCTTTATAGACTTACAGGTACACAGCAACTCTGCATGTTCAGTAAGATAAACATCACACGATAATAAATTATGCACTCTGCAGTTCTGCACCCCTACCAAAGGTACAATATACCCATGTAGTCAGGCACAACCAAGGGTGTAGGTAAGCATACACAGTAGTGAAATATGTCCAGTTGTCCTGAGCAGACTGTGCTAATGTCAACACAAACAAACCACAAACTGTTCAGAAGTGAGTAACGTACTAATGACAGTATAGCAGTTCACAAACAGTGCATGTGCCTTATATTCATAATTGGTAATACAACATACTTAGTTGTCCTCACCCCTCTCTCAGGGGTGGAAGGTTTCAAATATCCCTCCCAATGTATTGCATATGCACAGCTGTTGCTGGTAAAGAAATGGGCAGCTATGGACCTTCTCCACACCCATCCTGTACATCCCGAGCTGGTTTCCATACTGTCTTCCCCTCTTTGTGCACCCTTTATCACCACATTCCTATCTCTCCATTTACTTTTCTGTCAAAGAAATGAGCACAGGGGTTAGCAGGAGTGAGCACTTGTAAACAGTAGTAAGCGGGCTTGCACCAGTGTGTGCATGTGTGTGCTTAGCTTAGCATTGCTAAGATATGATAAGCAAAGCCAAGCTTAGCTTAGTATCGCTAAAGTAAAATAAGCTCAGCTAAGCTTAGCTTAGCATTGCTAAGCGTCGCGCAAACCTGCTTACAACTGCTTAAAAGTGCCTTAGTCACTCTGTATGACAGGGCCCTTGTACTGCTCAGCAGCAAAAGAAAATACCCTTGTCAGTCTCATACCCCACACCTTGGACTTACCAGTCTGCATGACGTACCACTAAGCCACAGCAGACATACAATAACTTGATGCTGAAAGAAATATAACATGCATTACAATGAGTGAATGTAAAGGGAAAATAGGAAAGCCATAGGAAGACATTGCAATAACTACTGTTGTATGCCAGTTAATTCTCTAATTCGAAAAGAAAGTACATACTCCCATGTATCCAGTGTTAGCATTAGGAGGTGTGAGTAAACCTACACACTGAGAAGAGTGTACTAGAAGAAGCAACAGTCAGGTTTCAGTACAACATGCATTTCACTGGCTACAACTCAGCTTCAGATATGAGATATATACCAACCTTCTGACTGAGACAACAGTGTCCACAGCAAACATGCATGGGCCCCAACTTGCAAAACTGAAAGGGCTACGCCTACCTAACCTAACATTTTATAGCAGTGTCCTGAAATCACAGTGAGAACTGCAATTAACACACAGCAGGCTGCATGCAATTACTAAATGGTGGGCACCAATTGGTGCAGAGGCCATCACATGCACATGTGCAGATACCTGGAAAAGCAGCCTGTATCTGCTGTCCACACATGCAATAATATCATTGCAACAACTGGGAGAGAGAGAGAGAGCACGAGCGAGAGAAAGACAGACAAACAGACACAGATGGATACAAACAGGCAGTGGGAGACAGACACTGAAAACACACAGCAACATCCAGAGGAAACCAAAACCCAAATAAATAAATAAATAAATAAATAAAAATAATACAACACCTACAACAGATGGAGGTGAGGAATACAAAGGGAAGGTATGTCACAGATATGTATTTGCTGACATCCGAAAGATGTGTCTGAAGGGGACCCGACATACTGTGAATCATCCATATGTGGCAGCAGTCCGTATCTATATGTACATGCACATTTGCATAGGGCAAGGGACATACTGCAACTGTTAATGAAGGCCGTACATATGTATGTTGTTGAAGGCTGCTATGTGCACAAATGTATGTAGGTTGTAGTGTGTGGCAATGCAGAAAGCAAGCAGTGCCGGTATATGTCATGTGGTGTTAAACGCTGTGGGACTGAGCTACAGGCAGTGAGGCCTGCTACAGCTATACGGCCTGAGGACAGCAGAATGTATTCTGTACAACATTGTGCAATAGTATTACATAACCGTATGTCTCACAACTGTTGCATAATTGACATCCCCACCATGAAAGGTGGGTAGTATATGTGCCTATATGTGCAGCTATATGTACAGCAATGGATGTTTACATGTATGTGTATATATACATGTATAAATATATATATATATATATATATATATATATATATATATATATATAGATGTGTGTGTGTGTGTGTGTGTGTGTGTGTGTGTGTGTGTGTACAGATATATATATATATATATATATATATATATATATATATATATATATATGTATATATATATATAAATATATATATATATATAGATATATATATATATATATATATATATATATATATATATATATATATATATATATATATATATAGGTATATATGGATAAATATAGATATATATCGATATATATGGATAAATGGATATATATGGATATATATGGATATATGTAGATATATATAGATATATATAGATATGTATGGAGATGTATGGATGTGTATAGATATGTATGGATATGTATGGATACTTATGGATATGTATAGATATGTGTAGATATGTATGTGTATATATATATATATATATATATATATATATATATATATATATATATATGTATAGATATGTATATATATATATATATATATATATATATATATATAGAGAGAGAGAGAGAGAGTGACAGACACACGGGGTCATATGTACTGCAACAGGTTCCTGCTGTCCAAGGCATGGACTGAACACCAGTGTTGATACTGCAGTGCCATACCCCATTCCAAAACACCTTACACAGTAACTGCCACATACCTTACCCAGTAACTGCCACATAGGTGGTAGCCTGCCTAACACTGAAGGAGTCAGAAGGGTACATGGGCACAGGTGGACAGTAGGCTTCCCTTTGATAATCACAGTGCCACAGTAGTCATGTAATTTGTCTACATTGTACGTGTCATCACAAAAGGTGTGTCATCTAGGGAAATATAGGTCGGTGTTCCCCTCTACTCATCACAATGCCCCATGTGGTATGTACCTCACATGACGACTACAGCAAGTAGAAAGGCCACAGACATACCTAATAAAGAGTAATACTGCCCTCAAACACATGCCCTATGCAGACTGACTCACAAAACCACAGCTAGAGTGCATTGCATACCGCCCACCCAGAGGTTACCACTGCCGGACATACAGAGGTATGTCACACCCACAGCAGTCGGCCAACCACCATGACAACACCTCACAATCCCTCTGGGCTACTTGACCTAGGGCCCTAATCCTTGTCACCTCCCTAAACAGCACATGCTGGAGGTACAGGTTCCTATCCACAAATATGCCATACTCTGGACTAAGCCACCCAGCATTAACAAACAAGGCTCCTCATTAGCAGATGTCATACATACCCCTGATGATTGTTTTGGAGATAGGTAATATGCCCTGGGAGTCACCTCTGTGTATCCGGTTGACAGGAGCAAGTGAAATCACATTACATGTGTGTCAAAGGCCAGGGTAACATATGGCTAGGCTGCTCTAGGCCCTAGGGCCAATAGCGTATTACCTACCTATGACACAATGCAAACACACATGTACTCAGTGCAATACCTGCTATGTGAGGTGGAATGAGTGTGACAGTGACTGTGTGCAAAGTTTGTAAAGGTGTGATAGCTTAGTGTGAGGTTGTGTCTGTCATGGTAGTTTGTGTCTTAGGTGTGAGGCCAGAGAAAGATGTGTCAGTTATTGGGATGTAGACATAGTAGGATGGCATATGTTGTGACGTAGTTCCATGTGTACGATTGTGGTGTCCCAATGTAGGCAGAAGTAATACATATATGCTCAGTAAGTGGTACTGCTGGTGACTCCAGGTCATATATGAACTGTTGTACTACCTGAAGCTGTAGGCCTAAACAGCACAGTATGGTGTATGTTCACAGTCCCTGGTAACACTGGCTTGTGTGTTTCCTGTAGTCTGCACAGATTACATACCACTGGCATAGGTATCTGTAAGTAGGGGCACACAGTACTATAAGGTACACAGGTAATGCTCATTTGTGTCGGCATACATCTGTGTGTTGTATGTATGTCTGATGTGTGTTTAATGATGCCTGTACCATGCCTGCAATCACATGTGTGTTACAGGGTATGTGTGTGTACCTAGCAACATGTATACTCTGTTACAGCAGTATGCCAGCTATATTAACAACAGTGCACGTATGTTAGGTAGGGGTATGGCATCAAAGACTAGGGTGGTTTACCGGTAATACTGTAAATGTACATGACATTCATTGCATTGGATGACATATTTCTTCATGCATTAGCTTGAAATATACCCCCGGGGCAAGGTTGTGCATTGTATCCCAAACAGTGTGCTGACTACTGGTGTATACTGGTTTGTTATATGGAGTGTTGCAGGCACTGTCAGCCAGTTTTGGGCTGAGCACTGATATGTGGTATTGAACGTGTGTATCCTCTGATAGACAGATAAATGCTATATATGGCAGTTAAGTGATATCTGTACTTCATAATGTTGTGTGCCACATGACATGCTCACACATATTGTTTAATTGTCTTCCAGGGTTATGGCTCATCAACGTAATCCATCATATTCAGCTGCAGAGGAGCAGGAAATTTTGAACAACCTGGTGCAGCACTATAACCTGCATTTTCCAGGGCCGGCCAGCACCAGCATGACCATACTGCACTGTGGCAAGACCTTGTTCGCAGGCTAAATGACATAGGCATGCATAACCAGACATATGAGCAGGTACGCCATCACTGCAGTGATTTAATTAGACATGTCTGGCAGCGTGTGTCTGATATCCATAGGCAACAGCTTGCCACAGGTGGTGGGGCAGTCATACATCCCCCCATCACCAGAGTGGAGGAGCTGCTCCTAAGCATGGTGGCTCATGGCCTACAGCAGCAACAGTGTCACACGTGTCAGCATGGAGGCTGGAGCCACCCAGCAGGATGACATGGAGCATGCAGGTAATACTCCCTAGCTGTAGACTACCATTACCTGTATTGTTAGAATATGCATATGTGAGATGTGTACTGTGTGTTTAGCAGGTGTGCTGCCTAACATGTGCAATACTGATATTTGGAATAGTATCCGTACACCTGTGACTATTGACTGTTGTTCCACTGTCGTTTAGCACACTCACAGTAGCAATGCCACAGTTGTGGCCACTGACAAATGGTGTTATATTCTTCTAGGTCCCTCTGGTGTGACAGCAGGGCAGACAATACATGCTGGTGAATGTGTTAACACTTTAATATTGGTAATGATATGTGCATGTCATAGGTGAGGTGTAGGCCATGTACACGTAACACACCTACGCATAATGCCTACTGTGCATGTTTGCTGTGAGACATCAATTATCTCAGTAAAGTCAGTAGCTGCCTCAATCACATAGAATGCACAGTGCAGCAGACACCATTGTGGCAACACTGTACTGCACATTGGATATGCATAGTTGCTACAGCTGTACACAACAGAACATGTTTATCATACGCAGTACACGGAAACATGCTACATTTTTGCCTTACCACACACCCACTGTAAGGTCACACTTCAGTATCCCACATGTCCTGCACACACACATGATGTACCTCAGGGGTAGAGGCCTATCATGAGGCTGTGCAACACTCTGCAACACATAACACAGTCATGTTAGGCAATGCTCCCTATTGGACACCTCACACACCCATGTGCAAGGTGGCTGTGTAATTGTGAACGTAGCCACGGCACTGCAGTTCAGGTACAGCATGCTAGGCGGTGGTCTTGCATACATTAGTAGCTGTGAGTGACCACAAGATGCATGTTGATGATGGCACAGGGTACTACACCCCATCCAGTTACAGTGACCACAGTACTACTCATAGCAGTCATTGCTTTGCACCTCAGTGTTGTGTGTCTGAAAACATATGCACCTATACACCATATGCATAGCATGTCATCTGTGTGCTTAGATATGCCAATATACACAATATGCACAGCAGTCACCATCCAAACAAAATGTTACATATATGTCCTGGAATGCTAGTGGGTGTATAGGTCACTTGACACACATTGGGTATGTGTGGTGTTTAATGTTGCAGTCGTGTAGCATGCCATGCCATGTCTGGCACCCACATATCTGCAAAATGTCCAATACTCACCATAACCACCGTACACTGGCCATGTCGAGCATTGGGATTCCTTCACGTCAACATGCATCGCACATCCCGTGTGTGTACATAGCATGCATGTGCTACACCCATGCCCACTATTATCTGCTATGGACACAGACACTGTACTCAGACATGGATATCTATGTGTCACACAGATAACACATGCAGCCATGTCATATACACTTGTGAGTGATGGTGCACAGGG
>NC_056728.1:1445874366-1445969366 GCF_019279795.1 Protopterus annectens
AGTTGGCCCTGACCCAGGACATATATGGCTGTACATTGCAATTTATGACATAGCTGAAGGAGGTGTCATGATTCAGTCTGGACTCCTCAGCTACTCTTTACAAAACACCAACGAACATGAGCACTAATCCCTGTTATACTCCCTTACACGCTTAACACCATACTGATCTTTTGTGATCAGGCTACAGAGTATGTCATCATAATATCCTGGCATGTCCAGGGGTCAGTTTCGTGTGTACTTTCCAGTCCAGCTGGTGGATATTGTGATATTGACACAATGTCACATCTGCCTCATGTACACAGACAGCCCTCTCATCCTCCTGACAAACTCAGATATATGTGTGAGATATAGACATACAGGGTGCTGAACTCTCTCAGCCCATGACTGGCACAGTCTATCAGGTGGTGAAAGTAACTGCACACACCACACATCAGTCTCACATATCCTCTAGCAACAGCACTCAAACCACATTATCACACATAGACATACTCAAATGCTGTAAATGTACTCTGCCTAAGCAGCAGAGACCTCCAAAGCAGACACACACACACCTGCTACCCCACTACAATACCCACATATCACATAGTTCACAATGTCAGTATGCCACACAGTCATTGCCCTTCGGGCTAAGCAACACACCAAATACACTTGTAATAGGCAACACTTATTGTCAGACACACTGCCGTACCACTCACCAGCCCTAACAAGGGAATAGACACTTTGGGCTGTCTGTCGGGTGCCAGGATCTGCCACATAACACAGGCAGTCAGGTCACTCCAAAGCAAGTACAGGACTGGCACCATCATTGTCCATGCTGGTGCGTATAACCTCAGACATTACTCCCTGGACCACATGACATGATACATGGAGGAACACTCTGATTATGTAGCCCAGGCCAGTATGACCCTGACCTTGTCTAGCATCTTACACCCACCAATTATGATGTCACAGTATACGGACACACATATCACATTTAACAGTTGCCTAACAAATTTGTTTAATTCATAAGGGATACAGTGTCTGTCAGCCTGTGGTGACATGCTCAACATGCCACGTAGCTTCACTATGGACAGCTTGCACCTGTCACCCTTGGACTTTGGAATGCTGACTAAGGCTCTTGCTACCACCATAGTGCCTTTTTTAAGCAGGGCTCAGAAGACAAACCCACCTCCCTAGACATTACAGGTTAAATGAAACTAAGGGTAATGCTGCTCAACAACAGATGTGTTAACCTCATATTGTGGCCACTCAGGACTCTCCTCAGTATGGAGGATAGCGATATCTGTGCACTAACAGACACCTTGTTCAGGCTCGCTTATGCACACCAGCACTACCAGGTTATGTTTCATACCATGCTGTCTGACAACAAGACTTGGAACAGACAACACAACTAGGGGGGGAGTATCCATATACATCATGGATACACACATCTCTGGGTTAGTAGCATTGCACAAAGCATCACAGACCATATATATACAACTACCATTGTGCAATACTGCCTTTCAGTTTGTTGCCTGCTACAGAACACACTACCAAACTCAGGAACCGCACTCGGCTTTCGTGGGAACTATGGAGAATATGAAGGTCTCCACAAACACCATTATATTGGGTGACTTAATTAACACAAATATTGACTGGGGATACTACTCAAGCCCCGACACCCTCACCCAACAGTCTCTACAATTTGTAGACTCATATGCTGTGGCACAACCAGTCAGCACAGCCACAAGGGGGAATACATATTGGACCTGATCATCACCAACATGGGGACTCTATGCTCCACACCAGCAATATACCCCTCATTGGTAAGGTCAAAACATACATGTATCTCACTGGACATACATATACCCTCCACACACCCATCCTGGGTAATCTTGGTGAACTTCTCATGAGCCAATGTCTCACTTCACGGAAGCAAGGTGGTATCCTTCAGAGACCCTGAGACAGTGGCAAATACGGTTCACACTGCTGCATCCTTTACATACACATTCTATGGACACCTAGTAGACTGCATGGATTGTGTTATCCCAAATAACAACAGGACTTACTACTCCAATGGCAGGGGACCTGTCTGGTAGGCCCCGGCATTAATAAGCTGTACAACGTCAGGAGAAAGCTACTACATGATAGAGCACAATCCCAGACTGGGAAGGCATCTGTGATCTGTACTAGTAGACAGCTACGATCACTCATGAACTTTTCTAAGGGTTACTTCTACCGGACAATTGCAACAGACACGTAGGACTATCACACAGCCTTCTTCAGTTATGTCAGGTACCTGGGTGGACACTCACTGATATGCTGTGAGTTACTGCATACTGACTAAACCTACACTGAACCCACTGGCATTGCCAACATCCTGGCAACCAGGTTCAGTGCAGATGTCTCCCACCCATCCCCCCCTAAGGATCAACTATCCAACCCAACAGAGTATAACCTCCCTGACATCACACAGTAACAGGTGAGTGCTGCCCTCCCCAAAGCGTACATCATAGTATCAATGTGACCAGATGGCATCCCAGCCTGCATCTTACACGAATATCATGACAGACGCAAACCTCACATTACATCACTGTTCAATATTGGAGTTACCACAGATATGTACCCAATGAATGATGTACAGCGACAGTGGTCCCACTACACAGAGTTGGTGCCACAATGGACCACAGACAATATTGCCTTATAAGCCTAACTAGCCTGTTCTGCAAAGCTATGGAGCATATTGTCATGGGACTCATACACATAAACATCGGGAACCTACAGACACTGTGTCCTACACATTTCAGCATTGTTGTGGGCAGATCTTGCCTCTTGAACCTGTTTGTATTCTTTAATCAGCTAACAGGTCCATTGACATAGGGACGGTTGTCCACACAGCCTACCTGAGCCTTGCAAAACGCTTCAACACAATAACCCACGGGGCCATTATGCATAGGCTCACCAGCGTCGATATGGACACATATCTCACACGATGGATTGATACCTGGATCAATATTATAATATAATAGATTGATAGCACCCACATGGTCAGACTTGCAGGTGCCATGTCTGACTATACACCAGTTACACGTGGCATCCCACATGGCTCGGTCCTGGGACCTCTCTTTCTCAGTATATATTTGTCTGACGTACAGGCTACCACAGGGGGAATATGGCTGAACATGTTTGCACTTTACTGCAAACTGAGTGCCATGATCAACTCTCCAGCTGCCACATGCATACTCAAACAGGGTCTCACAGAGATGGATGACTGGTGCCTGAGCCATGGCCTACAGCTAAATGCCATTAGTTGCATAGTCACCCCCTTTGGGAATAACAACATGCCCACACATTACCAAATAGGTAGTACTCCATTACATATGGTAGGAGTTGTTAGGGGTTTGGGGACATGACTTGTTCGTACTGTTGCCTTTGACATTCACGTTGCCAAAGTGGTTGGACACATCTTCTATGTGGGTCACCTTATCCCATATGGTTTCACATCTAGATCGAGTGAGGTCATTGTGCCCCTATACTCATCACATCCATGCTTGGTTACAATTCCACATTTGGGGTGCACCTTACCCGACACCTGCAGCAACTATACTGGCCACAGATGTTCCTCAGCAAGCAGATCTAGGGACTCACACAGATGCCCTGCACAGTTCGGATGCAGTAACTCCAGCTCTACTCAGTCGCTTACCCCCTACTCAGATATGATGTGTGCCTGTTGTTTACAGATATACCCAACCAAGAATTACTGGACATGCTCCACCTCAGGATATCCAACTCCCTTGGAGCTACACACTCCAGTGACGTATACCTCAGCACAGATGTTAATAGGGCATGGTGGAGGGAGAGATTCTTATCCCAAAGGCTCCACTCACTCCAGAATATAATCCCAGTTTCACATAGGTAGAGCCAACCACTGACCACCTACAGGAGACATCTTGATGACTGTATGGGTGATCATATGTTTACCCCTGGGATATCTTCTGGGTCTCTGCTAGACAGAGGCACACTAGCCTAAACGTACATGGGCTATCTTGTGTGACCTACTATTCAGACACACAGTGTAGTAATCTGACAGGGTTGCGAATGCTAAGCACACTCTGGCTAGGCTTGTACATGCCCTAGGGCAGATAGCCTAGTATCGACCTCTGAACCTATGCTAATGTTCAAGATGCGCAATGTTTATTGCTGATACTGTTTGCAGGTCTATAGCATCTTTGCTTTACCAGTTTCTATGAACAACTTCGGTATCTGCAGAACATATTTGATTATGACAGGGTTCTACTGTATTATAGATGTGTCTGCTGTCATATAACTGTGTGCACAGGGCAGATTGCTGTATAGTGACAGGTTCCTGGGTTAACACATGCAACTGCCAGATATGCGTGGCCCACTGCTGTACTCAGACATGGCCTAAGTGTGTAAGCATGCCCAGTTCAGCCATTCCGTGTTTTGTTGCCTGACATTTGTCTCATTTATTCAAGTGTGTGAGCATGCCCAGTGTGACCTTTCAGTATATTGCTATCTGAGGTCCACTACATTTGTTGATGTGTGCGAACATGACTGATATTAACATTTATACTGTGTGTGTTGGAAGTCAGGTTCTGTTCTCACTGCAGGACTCACCTTTGAGTCATAACTCGACAAGGATTATGCTGTGCCTGCAGGGTTTCCATGAAATACTTTGCATAGACTTATCAACATTCCTTCATACAGGCTGACCACTGCAATGCTGTCATGGTTTAGTGGTTCAGTACTTTGGCTATCGTGCACAGTATCCTGGGTTCGAGGCCCATCACTGCTTTATATTTTCATACTGAGCAGACCAGACTGCTTAAGGGCCATTTAAGCAAATATGAGCATGTTGGCTTTTGTTCAGCTATGCCCTACTTAGACCAGGCTTGTACGACATTGCTCAATATTCACCAACATTGCTGGACGTTGCCCAATATTACTGAACATTGACCACAGTTGTGCTAGTTAATGTGTGTGATTTTTGTTTGCATATACTACATGGTGGTAAATGCTGTTTAGCACTGCTTTATATTGCTTAACACATGGCAATCATGCCTTAGGTGGTGCTGCAGGGCTGCCTATGTAGGATGCACATACTACACTCCCTGTACATGTTTGAAAGCAGGTAGTGTCAACTTAGGCATCCCTTTTACTATATGTGCGAGTCGGAGATAGGTATAATTTCCAGAGTTCCTACTGAGCCAGTGTATGTGCTATGCATTGCCTCTTTGCCAAGGCCAAAGCATACTGGGCATGCCTCCTTCTGCCTACTGGGGCAGGCTCAGGTTGTTCCTCCTCTGAGTCACGCTCTGCCTGTGATGGCCTTGGCAATGGTGGGGGGCTGTTTCGCCCAGGCCTATGCTGGTCCTGCTGCAGCTGTTTTCGCAGGATCATGTTATGTAGCATAGTACATACCATGACATTTTGGGTACATGTAGTTGTTGAGTACTGCAAGGCTCCACCAGATGTGTCCAGGCACCAGAACCGTGACTTGAGCAGCTCAAACACATGCTCTATTACATTACGTGTTTGTGCGTGTGCCTCATTATGGCGTTCCTGTTAGGTGTGTGTGTGCATTTCTGATGGATGTTATCAGCCACGGCTCCAGTGCATCGCCAGCATTCCCCACTAGGTGACCATGTGGGATGTCCCCATTGGCAAATGTCTGGTACAGCTGTGTCAGATGCCAGCTATGGGAATCATGGTAGCTTCCAGGGCAGCCTGCACACACATTCAGTATTATACCCTGGACATCACACATGACCTGGCAGTTGATGGAGGATAAGCCCTTGCAGTTGAAGTAGACCCTACCCCACTCACCGGCTGGTGCTTTGATGCATATGTGCATGCAGTCTATTGCACCCACTACCTCAGGGTATTCCGCTATTTGCTGGTAGAGACGCATATTGCTGGTCAATACTTCACAGGAATTGGGGAAATATACATGATCACTGTCATGTGCTGACATGGCATCCAGGAACTGGTGTAGTACCCTGGCTGCTGATGCCTGTGATATCCCCATCATATCACCATTTGGTCTCTGGAAGTTACCTGTTGCTAATATTCTTAGGCCAACACATACCTTGGTTTCCACTGGGATGGGTTCCCTCTGTTGGTTTTGTGTGTGAGGCGTGGCCTGCACAGCTCAACAATTTGCTGCAGGAGGTCTCTGTCCACTCTATAGCACTCCACTATCTACAGCTCATGTAGCCCCTGGTAGGTTACCCTGGGCCTGTATACTCTTCTCCGTCTTCTCACTGTGGGTTGTCCAGCAGCATTTCCATTGTCACCATCCTCAGCATGTTGCATATGTCGCCTTATAACAGCAATGGCAGCCCCTAATATTTCTTTGACTCAGTAAAGCTTTTTCAGTTTTCACTTCTATTAGCTTACTGCAGTGTCTGTTGTGAGAAACATTATGGACTGTTGTTTGCAGCGTTTTAAGTGCTAGGCTGGGCTGGGCTAGTGTACTGCCTGTTTAATTGCCTGATTCTGATTGTTTTCACCTGCTAGCTCTGCTAGTACTTCCTGGTAGCTTCCTACTGTTTCCTCGGGGGGGGGGGGAGCGCCGCGCACACAAGCGCAAACATGTGCACAGCAGCTAGCACATGCGTACACATGCTTACACGGACTAAAACTTGCATATTTGGTTTAAATTGTGTGCACACCAATGCAAACGTGCATAGAACTATTTAAACAGCCTTATACATGCTTACTCCGCCTTAAACGCACGCACTCACGCTTACAAGCGCGCACTCTGTCTTACTCGGGTTTACACACGCGCGCACACGCGCACATACCCACTCAGCAAGAAACAGTGTTATCCACGGCATACACCTTCCATTTCTTGCCTTTCCCTAGCCTACCTGTTGACACACCTCTTTCCATGATGTGCAAATGACAGCTGACACATGCCACTCTGCTCCAATGAGCTTCACTTCTTTCATACATACCCCCTCATGATGTCACCTATCTTCTACTCTGTTACTCCCCTTATCCTACTCCTACACTCCACTGACTGTGCTCATTTGCTATGTAAACTTGTGATTCATTATCCTAACCCTCATTTACATAGGATTGCCTACTAATGCTTGGTTACATGTCTTAGACTGAGCTTCCCCCCTTAGCAACCTCTACTCGGTGGCCATGTTGTCTTCAGCCTGCCATTCCCTTGCATTGTACATTAACAATTTCAATAAAATCCACATTTGTGGGTATTAAGTTTTAGCATTCTGGGTTTTAGAGCGCAGCCCATTTGCGCGGCACTGCGCTACGCTTAAACATCGGAAATCGGCGAAAAAAATAAAATATTTTTATTTTCATATTGCATCAGGAAACATTTCACATGGCCATATATTTGGCCATTGACATGCTTCCTGCACTGGATGCAAACTTTATTTGGAGCTGCCACGGCTCAGTTTTGCTATTTGCAGAACAGTACTCAGTTGTCAACTGAGTACATTTCTGCAAATAACACTGCTCTTACTTGGACAGGTTCTGGTTTCCTGAATCACAAATATACCTCATTTGCATGCCTTTCACCTGCAATTGAGGTAATATGCATATCCCAACACTGTCCGTCTAAGAGCCATTTTAGGATCTCTCTTACATGCCCCTGTAGGCTGTTTCTGGATCGCTCGTCGGACATGATGGCTGCATGGAGTCTTACTCTACTCTAAGACTCCGTGCAAGCCTTCGTGAATCCGGCCCTAAGAAATGATTGAATAAAATATCAAATAAACAAATAACATACTGCCATAGCTTAAAAAAATGTACTAACAGTACTTTTGCTACAAGCTTCATCAGATCTGCTTAACTAAAATAATCAACATGTACGTAGTAAAGTGATATACTGTAATGGTTTGATTCTCTGAGAACTTCTAAAATATAATAAAAACTAACAATACAGTTTGATAAAAATAATTAAGATAAACATTGTACAAAAACAATAAAAGGTAAAGGTCTTGTTTTTGTGTTTGTGCTTAAACAAGTGTGGAGTAAAGATGTTTTGTGCACTGTAACTATGGTTGTGGTCCAATAACTTTTTCATTATTCTTTTTTTAATGTCTCTAGCCCCTGCTGACATAGAAAGAAACATACAAGTGAAAAAGAACATAATAAAGTGCATAACAGAGCACTGGAATGAGTATGCATATTGTCATAAAAATGTCTCTGCTTTCTTAGTAACAGTTTGTAGCCATTAAAAATATTTATGAGTAAGTCAGTATTAGCACAGCTCAATTATATTACTACGACTGTGCAATGTTAGAAGTGCATTTCTGCATGCCTCCTGCTGTATAGGTGCACAAGTGGATACTCATGTTATGTCTTTGTGTTCTTGCATTGTTATGATGTCTGTGGGATCAACTGTTCAACTCACTTCATGGATATACATGATAGGTGTGTTAACCTTAATGGTATTAATACCAAGAGAGTTAAGAATGCATTTCTCAGTGGAGATTAATTTTCCTTTCCACACCATCTTTGTCACTATCATTTCTCCTACATATATTTTTTATTTATTTATTTAATTGTTTATATATAATGTATACATACATATATGTATTTATCTATATATATACATATATCTATCTATCTATATGGATCTAGGACTTATGCTCGAATGTGCAAAGTCCCGAATCCATAATAACCGAACATATATTAACAAAAACGATTTCACCGAAAAAGCGTGTATGTGTGATTAGCCTTGAGGCTCATCATGTATGAATGTACAAAAGTGTTGCCTTGGCCATGATTTTGGTTGTGGGGTTTCTATATCCAGAGCTAAGGTTTACCAATATATTATTTGTATTACACTAAACTCACTACATGTATTAAATGTAGGATTTCCAAATCCAACTTCAGACCAGTGACAAGTGGAGTACCACAGGGTTCAGTCCTGGGTCCTCTGCTGTTTGGTATCTACTTCTCTGAAGTACAGGCTAACACAGAAGGTCTTTGGCTAACAAAGTTCGCAGATGACGGCAAACTAGGAGCCATAATCGAAACTCCTAACGATGTGGAAATCCTACAAAAGGACCTCACTGAGACAAATGCCTGGTGTCAAAGCCATGGCCTCAAGCTCAATGCCAAAAAGTGCATTGTCATCCCCTTTGGTAAAAACTCTGTACCCATGAGCTACAACATAGGCGGTAGTATACTTAACACCAAAAGTGTGATAAGAGACCTTGGGACCCAGGTTGGCAGTCATCTCTCCTTCGATAATCACATCGCCACAGTAGTCAGAAAATCCTTCTATGTGGCACAGCTCATCACAAACAGTTTCTCATCCAGAAAAAAAGAGGTCATTGTTCCCCTCTACTCATCATTCATTAGACCCATTATAGAGTACAACGCCCCTTTTGGTATGTACCTCACAAGACATCTACAACAACTGGAAAGGCCCCAGAAATACCTCACAAAGAGGATTACTGGCCTCAAACAGATGCCCTACATAGACCGTCTCAAAAAACTCCAGCTTTTCTCCATTGCATATCGCCTACTCAGAGGTGATCTCTGCCTAACATACCTTTATGTCAAACCCAGAGCTGTTGGACATGCTCCACATAAAGAAGTCCCAAACCCTCCAAGCTACACGCTCTAGGGACCTAAACCTTGTCACCACAATAAACAGAACATGCCCGTGGAATAGATTCTTGTCCCAGAGACTTCCCATACTCTGGAATAAACTACCTATCTATATCAAACAAAGCTCCTCATTAGTACTCTTCAAGAAAAATCTTGATGATTGGATGGGAGAAAGGAAATTCACCCTGGGGATCACTTCTGTGACTCTGCTCTACAGTGGCACAGGAACAATTTTCTTGGGTGGCAAAAGCCAGAGTACCTTTTTGTCTGGGCTTGTATAAGCCCTAGGGCCAATAGCCTACCACCTACTTATGAACCTATGATTTTTTCTTTGCTTTTTATGTCATAGTAATATTTCTGTTTAACTTCAGGTATTGATATTAATGGTATAATTGTCTGCTAATTTACTCTTTAGCTAGTTTGTGTAATATTTTATAAAGTGAATGTATTTTACCTGGCTTTATTCATTAAGGATTCTATTTTTATGTTTTATTTCATTAATGACAGATATTTTAAATGTATTTTAATGGTCTAGGAAGAGTGTATCAGGATGTCTTATTTTTATAGCTACGTTTTTAGTTATTTTAGTTTTTTCTAGCTTACAGTGGATCACTTTCATTTAGCTGGTATAACTATTTACCTTTTGGCTTGTTCTGGCCAGTGTCTTATAGTATGTTTTATTTTTATTAAATGTAAACATTTTTGTTATGGGGTTGATTTTTAGGAGGAAAGTATTGTTTTGGATAAATTCTATATGCACATTTTGTGAATGCATAATCTGAGATTGCCTTATCTTTTACCTGAAAATTGCTTTTGGTGGTCTATGATATTTTAGGGTTGTGTCATTGTTTGTGCTTTGGGTATGCAGGGAGTGAGCTTTATGCAATGGACCATAGACTACATACAGTCTAAGAGGATTTCAAAGATCTGATGGGCAAAGGAAGCAGATAAACATGTGGTAATTTAGCAAGACTATAGATCAATAAACATTTTTACACAATTTACCAGATGTAGGCTTTTACTACAACTTTTTTTAGGGCTCTAGTTTCTTCTATTCATATATATATATATATATATATATATATATATATATATATATTTATATAAATATATATATATATATTTATATATATATATATATATATATATATATATATATAGGAATGTCAGCCAACCAAGCAGGATAATATAGACTTTGTAGCCGTCACACATCAGGTGGGATACCTATGTATTCCTAGATAAGCTAAGAAATATATCTACACTAATATGCCCTGGATCTGTCCAGGGTTCTCCTCTCAAAGGGCCTTGTCTGGTATACCTCCCACAGCAGATGCAGATGGACATTCCGACAAGATTCCCAAACCAGCTCAACTGAGTCCTTTCAACAAGGGAACAGTGGCTGTATTCTGAGATCCTCTCTAACAGCTAAGGTCCTCGACCCCATCAACCCAATGTGCAGTTTTCAAACACCTTTGCCACCATGCTGACATAGATGATAAAGCCCTGACTGTGTCTCAGACATCCATGGATTGAATGGAAACCTCTATAATGAAACATCTGCCTGAGGAGATAAAGGAGTGACATGGTTGAGACTGCAAATCTGCCTTTGTGCAGGTGAATGGTGTCATATGACTAGGGAGTGGACTATATTTTGAAGCCCTTGTTCAGACCAAGGGTAAATAGAGGTATTTGATTTCAAGGGCTCTGACGTAACTCAATCAATATTATTCAGGGACATACAGGGGTATAACCTCTTGGATGCCTATGCATGTTAACCTCTTGGATGTAAAGCAAACATGCCTAGGGTTAAAATATTAGGGTTAAGTGAAAAAAAAGTAATTCATTGCAGATGACACTAGTGCTCTACTCATCTGCCCCTTGACCCTGTAGGTATACTAGGTCATAGGACTTACAGTTTTGGAGGAATGAACAGACTAATAAAGCACATAGAAGCAAAGATGGATAGTCAAAAATGATCAGGAAGGAAGCTGTCAATACTCTGAAATGTCTTAATGCATTGTCACTTATCTTCCATGCTTATAAACAAGTTTGAAAATGTTCCTATTAATATCTTGCCTGGTGTTGCTAGCAGACACCTCTTCAACTGCTATTTTGTGAATACTTCTTTGTAAAATGTAAACCATAATATGTTGTGTGCCTAGCAATTCTACATTGCCCTTAAGTCTGTCAACATTTGAAACAGTTCAAAAAGTCATCACAAAACCCAAACTGTCTCATCCTAAGTGAACAATGCATAGCATGGAAGAGGTTTTGCAATAATTATTAAAAATGATTTACATTTCACATAAAACCTGATTTCTCACCAACCATTCACTGATGACATAATTGAGGCCTTGTAGGGTAAGGTGACACTCACTGGCATTTTCTTCAGAGATTGTGCAATTTGATGAAGGAAATTGTGTCTGATTATCCATATTCCTTAAAAGAAAGTGAAACAAAACATCACATCATATTACCTGTATTCAATGAATATTTTAAGAAAGGCAATTGAAAAGATGCTCCTGAAAATAAAAACATATCAGAAAGGAAAGAGGTCCAAAATGATCTGATGACAATGTTGTTAGTGGCTACTTTTATCCATCCTGGCAATAAAAAAATTAATCAATTCATGATGCTTTACTGCTAACCCTAACCTGAGATGCATTCAATGAATATCAAATTACAAAAAAAAAAAAAAAATATATATATATATATATATATATATATATATATATATGTGTGTGTGTATGATATGCACACCTCCAGACTAGAAGCTCAGCATAACACATCTGAGATGCTTCAAGTACAATTAACATTGGGTAAGATGGAGATTCAGGTCGTAGCCTGCTATAGGACCCGGACCATGTCTCAACACTCTCACTCCATGTTCCTAAGCACCCTGGAAACTATTAGGGTCCAACCCAACACTCTCATACTAGGTGACTTCAACTACCCCGCCATTAACTGGGAAAACTACTCATGCACCAATACACGGGCTCAACGCTTCCTGAAATTCATCAATTCCAATGCCCTGGACCAGGTCATTGTTATGCCCACTAGAGAAAGCAACATCCTTGACCTGGTTATTACTAACATGGGCAACTGTTGCTCTACACCAATAGTCAATTCCTCCCTCGTTAGATCCAACCAAAAACTCGTCACCATGGAAATCCACATCTGCCCCCCCCCCCCCCCAAAAGGTAACCACCAAGAAAAACTTCTCTAAAGCTGTCTTTGGGCTCCTAAAGCAGAGGTGGCTAACTTCACAGCACCCATGCCAATGGAAAATAGATGCATGACTGCCAAATCATACACCAATGCACTATACGAACACGTACATAAATGCATGGAAATAGCCATACCCAACAGAACCAAGACGCTCTCCTCCAAAAAAAGGAAGCCAATCTGGTGGTTCCCTGCCATTAATAAACTCTACAACAGAAGGAAGAAACTGTGGTAGAAAAAGATAAAGTCCCAAGACTGCAAAAACTTCCTTAATAGTTTCAACAAAATGTTGAGATCCCTCATCAAAACCTCTAAAGCCAGCTATGAAGGCAGAATTGCTGCAGACACTAAAAACAACTACAAAGCCTTCTATCATTATATCAAGAATCTTCATGGCAATACCCAGGTTTGCTCCGAGTTAGTGCACAATGGTAACTCCTATACTGAGCCAACAGATATTGCCAACATACTGGCCGACAGATTAATTGCCAACTTTATGCCCCCCCAAAGGACCAATCACAATACTAGAGGAACGCAAAACACCCAGCATTACTGGAGCACAGGTTAAAGCTGCATTGTTCAAGGCCAAGTATACAGCTTCCATGGACCTAACAATTTCCATGGATGTGTTCTACATAAACTTCAAAGTGAACTGGCACCACATCTGTGTGCCCTCTTCACTCACAACCTCACCTCAGGCTTTGTCCCTGCTGAATGGCACACTGCTACAGTTATCCCTCTCCATAAAGGGGGAATGACTACAGACCCTGGAAATTATCGCCCCATTAGCCTGATGAGTCTGATATGTAAGGCTATAGAGCACATCATCATGGACCTAATTAACAAGGATATAGGGAATCTCCAAACTCTAGACACCATATTTTGTGAAAGGTAGATCATGTCTGCTCAACCTGGTGGACTTCTTTGAGTCAGCAGAGCTGCGGATGAGGTCAAGGCAGTTCATACAGCCTACCTTGATCTGGCCATGGCCTTTGATACTATTCCCCACTCAGGAATTATTGATAAACTCACCAAACTAGGCATCAACCCCTATATCACTAGTTGGGTTGCAAGCTGGCTTTGCAGATAGAACCTACAGTGTGAAAGTAGCAGGCTCCTTGTCAGACCGCCGACCAGTCACGAGTGGAGTGCCACAGGGATTGATTCTGGGTTCTTTCCTGTTTGGCATCTACTTCTCAGAAGTCCAGGCCAGCACAGAGAGACTCTGGCTGACCAAGTTCACAAACGACTGCAAGCTGGGAGCCATTATTAACTCCCCAAGTGATGTAGACATCCTACAGAAAGGCCTCAATGAGACCAATGACTGGTGTTGAAACCATGGCCTTAAGCTTAATGCCAAAAAATACATTGTCATCTCATTTGGGAAAAACTCAGTTCCCACTAATTAACACATCGACTGGAGCCCGCTGAAGGCTGAAAACATTATAAGAGATCTGGGTACACAGGTTGACAGCAACCTCTCCTTTGGCCACCACATTGCCACTGTGGTCAGAAAGTCCTTCTATGTGGCACATCTCATTACCAAGGGTGTTACATCCAGGAAGAAGGAGCTTATCATCTCTCTCTAGTCTTCCCTCATTAGGCCAATCATTGGGTATAATGCCCCATTTGGCATGTACCTCAACAGACACATGCAACAGCTGGAAAGGCCACAAAAGTACATCATGAAGAGGATCCTAGGCCTTAAACACGTCCTACATGGACAGACTCAAAGAACTCCAGCTATTCTCTGTCTCATATCATCTACTAGGAGGCCATCTCTGCTTGACTTACAAAGCCATGTCTGACCCAGCTGTGTTACAAATGCTACAGCTAAAGAAATCCAAATCCCTCTGCACCACATGCTCCAGAGACCTCAACCTCATTGCCACAATCAAGAGAACATGCTGGAGGCAAGTTTATAATACAGAGACTGCCCATGTTCTGGAACAGACTTCCCATACATGTCAAGCAGAGCACCTCACTGGCCCTCTTCAAGAGAAGTATTGATGAGTGGATGGGTAATAGAAAGTTCACCCTGGTGATCAATGCAGTGGGTCTACTTGATAGAAGCACTGGGAACTAATGTCGGGTGGCACAATGCCAGGGGACTTCTATGGGCTAGGCTTGTAAAGGCTCCAGGGCCATTAGCCTTTTGCACACCTATGAACCTATGAACCCATATATCTCTGTGTGTGTGTGTGTGTGTGTGTGTGTGTGTGTGTGTGTGTGTGTGTGTGTGTGTGTGTGTGTGTGTATATATATATATATATATCTATATATATATATATATATATATATATATATTTTTTTTTTTAATACATATTTATATATATATATATATATATATATATATATATATATATATATATATATATATATATATATAGGCCCCTTCAGTAGATCAAACTTTTAAAAGTTCGAATATCATATGGCCGAGACCATATTATCGAATTTTTAAAAGTTTGAATGGACTGAATGGAGATCCCCGTACAGTGCAGAACAGGAAGATTTCCCTTTTCTGCAATGCAGTGCGATGTCAGAATTGGTATATTTAAGTAGCGGGTGGTGTAGGGGGTGCTACAAACATTTTTTTTTTTTTTTTTTTTTTTTTGTACTTCAGTGTTCGAACTTTTAAACGTTTGATGTTATGGTCTTGGCCATATGAAGTTCGAACATATATATATATATATATATGTATATGTATATATATTTGCTTATCAAGTATTAGTCAAATTTGAGTTTTATTGTTATTAATTAACAGGAGGTCTGCTGTGGGCGGTGCGTCTTCCAGTATCTTTTGAAAATGCTATGACTAGCTTTTTTATATTGCCTGTCACTGATGAAAGCAATCTTTCATGGAGGCTCTTCACAATTGCACTAATTATGATAGGCTGTCGTTTACTGTACTGTCATTTTTCTGTGCTGTTATAAGCAACGTAGCACTTCTCAAAATTTGTTTAAATGATGTTCCATGTGTAATTTTTTGTATAAATCAATAACCGTTACAACAGAGAAAGTGCTGGCATCATAAACTTAAAAATTAAGCTCATTTTGTCCAAAATCATGTTAACATTAAAGAAAAATAAAGTACTATAGCAAAGTCCCAGAGGATAAACAAATCAATTGATCTGTTAAAATATTAATATAACCGATTTTCAACACTCCTTCATTTTCTGATTGGAACACATCTTATTAATATTTCTCTGCCTCTCAGAAAAAAATGCTTTCTCTGTTCAATGAGACAGATTGATCATAAAATCAGGATATGATATGCATTTCATCTGCCAACATCTCTTTTTTAACATTATATACATTTTGTTTAACTACGTAACATAAAAAGAAAACAGCAATACATCTGTTGCTTCTTAGTTGCAGCCTGTTAGAACTAGTTACAGGAAATGCTACTGTTTAAATTAATGCAGTGGCCTTCATTAACTTATGTAATATTTAACATCAGTAATACGTTACAGCTGTCATTCACTCATTAATATCTAATACCTAATATCTGTTCTTTTTTAAGTTTGGTGTCTTGTTTTTGCAGTTTATTTCTCCCCAGTTGCCATAAACACTGTTCAAAACTGTCAGTGTGCATATTGCTTTCTGCTTTACTTCTACAATGATTACAGATATCTGGGTTTAATTTAAAACTTTTATTTCAAAATTTCCAGCACAAACACTGATAGATGTTTGCTAAACAAAGCAATACAGTCTCACAATGAAAACAGACTTAGCATTAAAACTTATGTGACTTTGAAACTCACATTAATTGAAACAGCATTGAAACCCACATTCAAGAAAATACATCTGGCCAGTGACAGATTACGTTTACCTTTAGGCTGTTTTCAAATCATAGACCCCTTGCACTCATTTGTATGGCCATGCAAAAGAAACAAAACATATGAACCAATAATGCCAGAACTGCCCAATTCAGAACATTTCAACCATAAAAGGCCCCTCAAACGTCTGTCATTACAAGCCACCAATATCAGTCAATATGCACATTCTCTGCAGAAGTAAAAGTCATCTGAATAATTCCACATTAAAGAGATCAGACTGTAACCAATGAAAAGGCTGCTGCTAGCAATAAACTTTATATTTAAGCATTTCATCTACAAATTCACTGCCTGCTGCCCTTGAAGAATAAATTGCCTATGTTACATTAAAAATGATAAGCTGGTAATATTGCAATAGGGAATGGATGACAAACTAAAACAGGTTCATGGTTATTAGGCATCTTATCCAAAGAAGGACATACTCAGGACTGCAGTACCCCACCCTCTTAAAATCCAACACAGTATCAGCAATCCGTCTACATGCTGTAGGAATAGAACCCACAGCCTTCTCCATCAAAATGAAAGTGTGCTACCTGCTGTGGTACTAACACTGCTTTAAAGTTCTAAAGACACAACAGTGATACCATTTGCTAAGCAAAACATTTGCATATTTGGGGAAGAGGATTCAGGCTCTTGTTTCCTGTAGCTAAGGTACAGGACTTGAGCCTAAGCAAATTATTAACCCCAACTAGGGTATTTCACTGTCTCTCTCTCTCACACACACTTCAACCTTTTAATGCAAGAAATCTGGACAAAGTCTATAATAAATAGGAACAGATTATAAATATTTCTCTCATAAATTTAGAAAGTCGCTAGAATAACAGGATTTGTGTAAAGTTGTGATACTGACACACTGTAACCACCTCACGTCCACAACATGCCATTTAAGCCACTATGGTACCTCCCTGGGTTGGTTAGCCAGTGTCAGCTGTTTTCCTCTGGTGCTGCAATCATGTGTGTCATTAACTGACCCTAGGTTATCTCAGTCAAAATAGGGTTTTATCCCTCTGCACTATGCAGCTGGCATTAAAACATATTGCAATTAGATGCATTAATGTTTCTGCCTGTCTTTTTTTCTCTTTCCCTCAGTATAACATTTTTGCCCAAATAACATGTCAGTCAAGGCATTGCTTTGTGCAAAGCTTTCTGGGACTTATCAGTAGGAGATTCGATGTCTTAAAATTTTACAGTTATCTCGGCTATGAATTTTATAAATTCTAGAATTGTTGGTTTGATGCTGATCTTCATTTTTAAATCTGTATTAATGGTCCTCACTTTGATTACAGTTTGTCAGTATCACAGCTTTACACACTATATCCTGATATAAGTATGAGTGGACATTGTCATGTAGTACTTGTCCCTATACAATGTGGGAGGAAAATTTTTCAAAGCTTGAAAAAAATATGGTTTTGCAGCCAATGTAGTAAAGCTGATATTTAAGAACCAGGCAAAAAGGGGAAGATTTATCTCAGGGATAACTAAGGGACCAGGATTTAGCCAGTAATAGAATAATGGTGCTTAAACCACACTAGTTTAGCATGGAATCAATTTTAGTTGTTCTTCAGCAGTGCCAACCTTAGAGTTAATTATTAAAAGCCAACAGTGTAAAATATACTTTGCTCGCTCCCCACAAAACAAAGCTGGTTATTTTCTTTTAGTTGAGTCCTAACTATCTATTATACCTGTTTTTGCCTGTTTTGATACAAGAATTTGCTGTTGTTTCAAGCATAGTATTTTACTGATAAAGTACTTATTGAGTGATGTTGCAATGAATTATCCTTAGTTTTTTTTATTCTGCTACACATATCCTACACTGATCTGAATGTACATTGTATTTATTGCTTTACTGTAACTTCACAGAACTGTCATTAAGAGAAAAGTGCAAAAAAGGAGGTTGGTGTAATTAACATATTTACCTTCCAATCACAAGGTGCATGGTTTGTTCCCCAAAATGGGTAATTGGCTAGGCTTAAAATAGCCCATAAAGGCAGTTAGCCTAGTATTAAACTCAACTATATCTACCCCTATAGGTTCATAGATGATTAGTAGGCTAATTGCAATAGAGCATTTCCAAGCCTAGACAATTATTCCCAGGATAGGAAAATATTATTTCTTAATTCCCCAGATATGGGATGGGGTAGTATCAGGCTAGTGAGTCTTTGGGTGTTGGAGCCCTGAGTCATTTTACAGATTGCCTCTGTCCATATGGTACATGGGCTGTGTTCCAGGAGCAAATTTGAAGTTGCCTTTCCATTTATCCAAATTCTTTTTGATGAGAGGGAGGGGCAGGCTTTGTTTTATGAAGACGGTAAGTTTATACCACCAAGTTCTGTTAGACTCATAAATAAAGTTCAGGCCATGGAACACATAACCCTCGTATAACTTATCTTGCAAATATGTAACATTTTCATTAGGACTGGATCCGAGAATGCTTGCAGGGCAGACATATGTCACCTCTCAATAAAGGATATGAGACAGAGTAAAGGGATAAGGCCTTTTAGTCAGTCTGCATAAGAATGCATCTTACTCTTTGTAGTTTGTTAGCGAGAAACCTCTGGGGCCTCTCAAGTTGATGTAAATGCCTAGTTAGGTACATACAGAAGGTAGCATTGTACTCAATTATGGGCCTGATGAGGGCCAAGTACAATGGCACTATGACTTTTAATCTTGATGTCATACCTTTACTTATAACTTGAGCCACACAGAAGGATTAGCTCACTACCATAGCTACCTGATGGACAAAGTTTAGGTTACTATCTATATGTGTTCCTAGGTCTCTCACCACTGAATCTACTTTTAGGGGTGTTTTATCAGTATTATAATTTGCAGGGATATCTGATTTAATGAAGGGTCTGATTACTCTTTTTTTTTGCATTTAGTCTTAGACTATGATTTTGGCATCAGTCATTTGTCATTTTTAGACCTGCTTGTAGGATGTCAACATCATTTAGGGATTCCATGAGTGCTTGCAGCTTACAGTTGGTGGCAAATGTGATGAGCCAGAGGCCTCCCAACATTGGCCTTTACCTCAGAGAAGTATATACCAAACAAGAGGAGTCCCAACACTGAGTCCTGTAGGATACCACTAGTAAGAGGTTTCTTATTGGAAGTAGATTCACCTGTCTGGACAAGATGTCTCCTGTCAGTGAGCCAGTTGGCTATCCATCTAAAAATGTAGGGGTTCATGCCTATGTCAGTAAGTTTATCTATGATATTTGTGTGGGGGATTGTGTCAAAGCTTTGGCCAGGCCTAGATAAGCAGTGTTACTGTTTTACCCATATCTATAGCCATGGTGACTTTCTCAAAGAAGTCCACCAAAATGAGCAAGTAAGACCTCAGTTTGACAAAGCTAAATTGGGTCTGGTCCAGCGTTTGGAGAGTTCCTATGTCAATATTGATCAGGTCCATGATAATTCTCTTCATGACCTTGCAGGTAGGACTGGGCAAGCTCACGGGCTTGTAGTGCCCAGCATCAGTTGATAGCCCCCCTTGTGCAGAGGAATGACTGTTGCATCCTCATTTCCACTGAGACAAAGCCTGTCTGGTAGTTGTAGTTAAAGAGAGTTTATAGTGTCCTTGATATATTCTGTTTTAAGATTTTTAAGAAGCATCCAGGAATGTTGTTGGGACTAATGAAGGTTGCATTTTGGGTTTAGTGAGTGCAGTAAGGACCTCTTCCCTCATAATGATTGATAGTAGGATGGTTGCGGGTATTTCTTTGGGTGTGGTAGGAGGTGATGGGGGTGAACTGAACTTGTCAGCCTGTAGTTTTGATATAGTTTCAGGCTGGGTGCAAGTGTTGCCATTCATGACTGATTTCATTGCTAAGAATTTCCTCTGAGGTTATGAACATAAAAAACCCTTATGGTTATCTTTCACCTAGGAGGATATCTTTGCCTCACAGATTGTTTGGCAGATTTGACTGTACTTTGTTTGTTTAGATAGGTGAGTGTTTTTATGCACTGTTTTGTCTGTTCTTCTTGGCATTGCACAGGATTTTTTTCTTTTTTTTTGAATAGTCTGTTTATGCGAAGGGTCCACAAGGGTGTTTTATTTGTTAATAATCATAGGTTTGACTCAGACAGGTACTGCCTCCTCTATGCAGCTACAAATGTGGTTGTACAGTGCTTTTGCCTACAGACCAGAGTAGGCCTCAGTGTCACATGGGTTTAGAGGGGCTTTGAAGTATAATAAGCTGTCCATTTCATGTAATTGGCCTTAGCAAAGTTCTTAACAGGTTTAGTTTGATCGGGGTTCTAGGTTAGTTTTAATACTAAAGGAGCTCATTTTGTGGTCAGATCTTACCTGGAAGGAGTTAATGCACAGGAGGGAGCAGCAATCCCCCATGTTCATGAATACTAGGTCTAGAATATTTGTAGCTGTAGTTGAGGAATTAACTAGCTGCTCAAGGGTGCTTGCATTGGCCATGTCCAAAGACCTCTGAGCAAATCAGTTATGGGTTATATACGTCTCCCAGTTTATGGAGGTGTAGTTGAAGTCACTCTTAAGCATGGTGTTAGTTTGAGTGTTATAAGATTCCAGTAGATTTAAGTAGTAGATGTGGTTTTCCAGACTCATGTTAGGGGATCTGTAGCTAGCAAAGGTATGATAATGGTAGCACCTGTTGTTAGCTGGGCGTGGAGCAGCTGAAGCAAGTCATGTTATTGGACCACTTTAGCAGTGTACTTGTCCTTTATGAACATTGAGGCATCTCCTCCTTTTCTTTTATCATGAGCTGAGGGGGGTTGAAATGTATGAAAAGCATTGCAGCCTTTGATAGCTGGGGTGCTTTCCATGGGTCTGCATCATGCTTCAGTGACTGCACATATGTCTGCATTCCTCAGGGTGATGAGTGCTTCCAGGGAGTGCAGTTTTTTTATTTAAACTCCTAGTGCTAAGCAGCAGTACGTTTTGGCAATTGTGAGTGATTTTGCTGTGTTGGAGGGTTTATCAACTTGATACAGCTTAGGAAAGGCACTATGGGGATAGATACAGTTTTCACCAGTATCCAGAAGCAAAGTGGTAGCAAAACATTGTGATTTGTTGATTGTGTCTCCCCAAGCTGACAGATATTGGATCACCTTGATACAACACCAGAAAATAAGCCAATTGTTGACGTCAATCACTTTTTTGCTGGTACATTAGCATTAGCATTGGTGAAGGTAGGATGTTACTCACATGTCTTGCTTCATATATGCCAGTGAGGTACGTCTTAGGTAATTTAAGCCCACATAAACTATGATCATGCCATACTGTTACTTGTAATTTAAAGACCTTAGTGCATGCATGATCTGATCAATCCTGGTTCCATACAGACCATTCACTGTGATCTTCTCCTTGTTTAGCCTGGTAAGTGGGGCATCAGTATGCCTTACAACGGAATTCCCATTAACTAGAATGTTTGACTGTGCAGTGTATTGCCATCTGGGTTTGGATGTGGGGGTACTATAATTATCATAGTTATATGTTGTGTGAGGTACTGCCCTTTTTGAGTCTAAATGGAGCCACTGAGAGATGCTTTTAGGACGTCTTGCAGGTTTGGGTAGATTACAAGTGAGTCCTCCATATATTAGGTAGATTCCAAGTGAGTAATTTGTGACTGAGTTGCAGACTCCAAATCTGATCTCAAAGCAGTGACAAGTGGAGTACCAGAGGGTTCCATCCTGGGACCTCTCCTGTTTGGTATCTACTTCTCTGAAGTACAGGCTAACACAGAAGGCCTCTGGCTAGCTAAGTTCGCAGATGACTGCAAACTAGGAGCCATAGTCAAGTCCACAAATGATGTGGGCATCCTGCAGAAGGGCCTCACTGAGACAAATGCCTGGTGTCAGAGCCATGGCCTCAAGCTCAATGCCAAAAAGTGCAGTGTCATCCCCTTTGGTAAAAACTCTGTACCCATGAACTACCACATAGGCAGCAATTTACTTAACACCGAATGCATGAGAAGAGACCTTGGGACCCAGGTGGACAGTAGTCTCTCCTTTGATAGTCACATCGCCACAGTAGTCAGGAAGTCCTTCTACATGGCATACCTCATCATAAAAGGGTTCTCATCCAGGAAAAAAGAGGTCATTGTTCCCCTCTACTCGACACTCATTAGACCCATTATAGAGTACAAGCCCCCTTTTGGAATGTACCTCACAAGACATCTGCAGCAGCTGGAAAGGCCACAGAAGTACCTAACAAAGAGGATTACTGGCCAAAAACAAATGCCCTATACTGACTGCCTCAAAAAAAATCCAGCTTTACTCCGTAGCATATCGCCTACTCCGAGGTGATCTCTGCCTAACATATAAAGCTATGTCAAACCCAGAGCTGTTACACATGCTACACCTAAAGAAATCCCACTCTCTCTGAGCTACACCCTCTAGGGACCTAAACCTTCTCACCACAATAAACAGGACATGCTGGAGGGATAGATTCCTGTCCCAGAGACTTCCTATTCTCTGGAACAAGCTACTCATCTATGTCAAGCAACGTTCTTTATTAGCACTCTTCAAGAAAAATCTTGAGAGGATGGGAAATAAGAAATATACCCTGTCATCACTTCTGTGCCTCTGCTCAACAGTGGCACAGGAAAATAACTTTCTTGGGTGGCGTAAGCCATGGAACCTTGTTGGCTAGGCTTATGTAGGCCCTTGGGCTGATAGCCTAGTACCTACCTATGAACCTATGAACCTATAACTCCTGTGTGCTTGTTCTTTAGTGTTGATAGTGAGTGTTTTGTGTGTAACTCTGACAACATGGCTTGCATTTTTCATGTGTGCATGTGATAGCTTTGCCTGCAGTGACATTGTACATCTACATCTCTCATACACCATGTTTGTCTGTCCTAAAGGTAAATGGTTGTCAGTGAACCAGATGCTTCAGGATGCCCATATACACCAGACCAGAAACAGAGATGACAAAGAAGCACCTATTAATTATATCAGTCCTTAGTAGATGGGAAGGAGTAGGGGAGAGTCACTTAAAGAACTCACCAGAGTGCAGAATAAAACCTTCTTAATTGCAAAATGAACTGGTTTTGAGTTCAAGTGTAGTAATGAAGGCTTTACAACAAAAGGTAGAACTCCTGCAGCATCAGGAATGATTGGAAATAAGTTCACAGTCCCTGAAAAATTCCAGTCACATAAACACACAATAAGCCTTCCACCAGCAGTTCCCATTTTGGATGGTTTGAATCAAGCCTCTGCTCCCACCAGAGTGCAGAATAAAACCCTCTTAATGTAAAACAAACTAGTTTTGAGCTCTGCTGCAGTAACACATTCCTTACAACACAAGGCATAACTACTGCAATATCAGGAATCATTGGAAACAAGTTCCCAAATCATGAGAAATGTTCCCAATAAAAAAAACTTTTATACAGTTAACCCCCCAGACCAATCAGATAAACACACAGTAAGCCCTCCCAACCAACAGTTTCCAACTCAGGTGGGTTGAATTATCCCTCTGCTCCCACCAAAGTGCAGAATAAAGCCATCCTTATGTAAAACAAAATGGTTTTGTGCTCAGCTGCAGTAACAAATGCAACAAAAGGCAGAACTCCTGCAGTATCAGGAATCCTTGGAAATAAGCTCACAAACCCTATAAATGTTCTTAAATACAGAGCAATGTGTGCAATTGTAGAACTTCTACAAACACAGAAAAAATATTTGTAAAACTTAGAAATATTTTGGTAAAATCAGGAGTACTTTGGCAAACTCAGAAGAGATTTTGCAGTATCAGAGGATGTTGAAAAATATCAGAATACTGTTAAAACAGCCTAAAAGCAGTACAGTAACAAAGAGATGACATTTCCTTAACAGGTGAAGGCTGAAAAACAGTGATAAATTCAACAAAATCAATTTGTGTAGCACATAACTCTTAAATACCACTGAGATAGAGCAAGCACAAAAAAAGGAAAAAAAAATACTTATATCAGTTTTGTAGCTCTGCAGATGGTTTTAAAAGCAATCCAAGGTCATCAAGTCACAGGTGTCCAAGCAAGGCACAGTGAAAGTCTGAATAAATGAGCACAGTCTCACAAAAATGTAAACCTTTTATACCAGCAAGATGAAAGTCTTTTGCACAGTTAAACCCATTATATCCATATCTGTATCATAAGTATCTGCATATATCTGTCTATTTATTTATTTAACTTTCTACATTTATTACTATAGCTATATATATATATATATATATATATATATATATATATATATATATATATATATATTATCTATATCTCTATCCATATTTATATCTATATCTATATCTATATCTATATCTGTATCTATATCTACATCTATCTATTTCTGTATCTGTAGAAATAACTATCAGTATGGTTGTAGCTATGACTATATCAACAAATATATATATATATATATATATATATATATATATATATATATTTCATATAACACAATTAATTGATTAATTCTATAATAAATTCAACTGATATCACATACCAGTGCATTCAATAAAAATAGTTTTTAGTTCACCATACCACAAAACAAAAAACAAACTAACAAAAAGCTCTAATATTCTTAATAGCAAGAGTTTGTTCATCAAATTACAATAAGATATGTATTTTAAAAGGTGTTGACTACCCCTCCACCTTCCTATTGTCTATCACTTAAATGACAGCCTCATCTCAAATGTGGAAGGTTAACTTCAAGATACCCCATCCCTTAAACCTGTCTTTTGCAACCCTTTCTGCACTACTTTTGAGCGCTGCACCTCTTAATTCAATATATTATGCTCCTAAAGTCCCCCTCTCCATACATAATCTCTAATACTCTGGCATTTTTTTTTCAGAAATTTAAAAGAAATCAAGACTATTATCATAAGCACCCTGAGGTCCTTAGTGGAATCTCAATATGTTCTGTTTTCCTCAATAAGACTTGTTCCAGCATTCACAGGCCTCAGTTATTGTAATCTGTCTACATCTATATCAGGACATTAATCTTGTAAGAGGTAAAATAACAACAGCAATACCAATGATATGAAGACAGCGCCACAGTTGAACTACTAACAGATTCACCATCTTCTTGCATACTGTCCGCCCGATGATTATAGCAGAACCGAAGGGTAAGTGAAAAAAAAGATTTATTTTTTATTTACTTATCCTTTATTGACCTGGTTAGTCCCACTAGGTTAGTATCTTCTTTTCAGGGTGTATTTATACTACTATGGCAAATGTGACTAGGGTACCAGGAATCTTTCTGATCTTTTTTTGACAAATGCCATGGGATCGTTTATAGCCAGCTGAGCACCAACTCAAGCAGAAGGAACCTAGGTTTAATATCTCATCTGAAGGACAGCACAGTCAGGAGTGCAGTACCCCCAACTGCTGTATGCAGTCTGAGCAATTTGAAAATTAGTCCAGTCATCTGGAGTTGGAACAGAAACCACAGCTTTCTGCTGTTCTAGCTCTAATGACAATTGTGCTTCCTGCAGAGTCAGTGGCATTATATATGGTCAGTTGGTCATACATACATACATACATACATGATGGTCAGCTTCCATTTCTATTCCTTCCAAAATAATGGTCCTGTCATTATAGCAGGTTTATGCCATTACCTTGGTTGCAGGGTCTGTTAGCGAACTTGCTGTTTAAGTTAAAAAGTTGCCTTGTTAGACTATAAAAATGCATGTTTTCTTCCATGCAAGATGGCTAACTATGAACAGTTGAATGCAGATATTCCCTAGATTTTCACTGACTCTAACTGGCTCATTTACCATTATTATTATTTAAGTAATTTATTTTTCCCTCCTCAGCACCTTGAGTTACATAAATTCCAGTTTACATACATTGAATTAGTAACCAAGAATCCATGCAGCTAATGTACACTTAAAGTCCTTCCTTGTGAAATCATTTAATGTAAACAATGACACAGTTTTTAACTAGGCTAACTTTTTCTCAAATAATTTACCCTTGTCAGGCTTTGAAAAAATACTGTATCTAAGGGTAACGGGGAAGGAAATGTCTTTCTTCCAGGAAGAAACCTGCTATTTTTTCTCATGGCTGCTATTATCACAATCTTCCCTAGTATATAATCAGATGAGAAAACATGATAATTGGCATTATTCTTTGCTTTTATCTGAATGTAACCTTTTCTTTCATTTTTTTCCGTGACACTTTGCTTTTTTCTGCTTTTTAAATCTGTAGTTAAAATGGTAACACAATCTCATAGCTTTCTTTTCACACACACAGTTGGATAAGTTTATATACAAACTTACTCTTGATAAATAGTTTTTGGAAGAGCAATGTGTGGCGGTGCACTACCTTTATGATGTTTACTTTTTTTTCTTTTTCTAGGCAACTAGATTGTAATCCTTCTTAGACTAGAACATTCTTCCTGTCAGTATCAGAACAAACGAGATTTTGTTACATATTCCAATTGTATTCCCTTATTTGTTTTAATTAATAACTGTGAATATACCTACTTAGAATTTTCTCTCTGTAAAGTGCAGTAAACAGCTTCCTGTGATCTTGCTGTGACGTGACATGCAGTATAAGCCCACTGGGTCTGCTACAGAATCAGAACATCTTTTTACTCAGATTTACAAAAATCATGTAGATAACAACCAGAGGTATAGGTCTCTACTCCTTAATTAGTGGGAAAAACACATTACAAAATTCCACAAATGAAATTTAAGTAGCTTCTCTGAAATTTCTTATAATGCATGCAAAATCCAAATGGTGTAGAAATTTTGATTAGAATTGTATTAATATATGTTTCTCTTCATTGCTGTAAGCCCCACAGGAAGATTTACTGATATACTTGCCTGACAGTGGGTGCTGTGGAGTTTCCATTATTATTGCCTGCTCCAACATAGTCCATTTGTGCACCATCATATTGTTGACGTCAGGTATGCTGTTAGAATTTCCATGTATGTCTTTTAAAGTCAACTCATATCCAAGTGCCTAGTCTTCTAGTAGTTAACTTACTCACTTAGTTTATATATTTATTTACATTTAAAGTATTATCACAGCTACGGCAGTCCTGGACTTATCACTGATGCTGATGGATTATCACTGTTGAAGAACTGGCCACTGATGTTCGTACGGTTGCCACTGACTGGACTGCTAGTGGGAAAGTAGATGATAACTTTGGAAACGCTTTTGTTTTTTTAACATGGCTTCACTTGGAATGAAACTCTTTGTGGTTACACAACTGCATGAGGATACACAATGACTTTCTCTGCCTTGCCATCTTGGATAGTCATCCGGGCCATGGTTAATTTTAGACCAGACCTATTGGTTGTGTTATAGTATAAGTTTCTTTATAAGGTTAAGTAGCACACAATTATTTATCTGAAAAGTGTTTACTTATTTACCTATGTATTACAAACCACTGAATTGTATACCATTCATGATCCATGAATATATTTTATTAAACATCAGCAATATAATGTTATTTTATTTTATAATTGTGAGTACTCAAGCTGTATTTGCTTTACCCATCATTATATTTCTTATTTGGTCAATAAAACTTTCTGAAAAAGTAAATAATTGAAATAATGAAATGTATGCCTGCTTATGTATGCCTGCTTTTACCTAAAAACTCAAAAGAAGCACAATCGAGAGCAAATCCCTTCATCCACAAATCCAAGGCACTCACTTCAAGTTCCCATAGTGCTTTAGTGCTCCTGAGTTTGCAGAAGGTCCCTGCTTTTGCTTCATATTTTACTGTTTCCCTTGTAAAATGTTTGATTTTCTGGTAAATCTCTAAGTATTAAAGCTAGTCAGTAATGACAGACCAAATTAGAGTTTCATATTTCTTTGTCTTCAGAAAATGCTTATTGATGCAAAACCTGTTGTTCTACAAACTTTCTCAGTAAATTAGACTAATGTTTACAATCCATTATTCCTTTAAATCCCCCCCCCCCATTATGTTTGGTTTTATTCAGAACTGTTATACAACAAAATTGAGAGGTATACCCCATTAGTTGAAAGATCACATCTGTCTAACTAGTATATTCTCTAACCATTTTGTCAGACAATGTTAGATCACTTCCTCTCCAGCCTATGCATGTGATCAGCCAATGCAGAACCCGCAGTCCTTTTCAGTTAAGAAACCCAACCATTGATCAATAATTCTCTATTATGAAAAGAAAGCAAATGCCCTTTTCTTTCCTGAATGAATCAAAAAGACAAATAATATAAATTATTACTTAAACAGAATTTTACGGGCCTTTTGGCTCTCTGCTAACTATCTATATTTTTTCAGTGAATGACCATGGATTGTTTATTGACCAAAAACTAATCCAGCATTACTGTCCTCATTACATTCAGCACTTCTGCAGGACACAGAACAAACCTACACTCAAAACGCCCTACGCAAACATTCTATTAATTTTGTCTCGTACTTTTATACTGGATCTATAGCAGTAAACATTGACACTTTTTGTCATGAGCTCTATTCCCTCTAGCTGTACAAGCTATCTTTCTGCCTATCTGAGATGCTTTCCCATGTCCTCTGTTAGAATCATTCACTGTGCTTCAGTGCTGACCTTCTAATTGTGAAGTCCATAAGGATGCTAATTATGCTCTCTATGTCCTCAGCTGTGTCATAAATTAACACACTGAAAAAGGCTACAACTCCAGAAGGTAAGCCATCCATCTCCCCAGGTCTGCTCAAAAGTGACTAAACTATCTGTCTTCAAGCTTTGGATGCAACAAACAGACTCATGTTTTGATCCTGTTCATTTTATAATCTGAAAACTTGGGGGAATAAATTCCAAGTAAGAAGAGAACACTGAGATAAGAGAATGCCATTCACACTAACCGATAGTTTGGGATTTCATCAGCATTTACAATTTGGATGACAGTCTTCTTTTTGTACATTAATTCAAGGACTCCAAAGACGGATTGAAGAGCAAAGATGGCAAGGGACATCTTTGCCTAGTAATAACAGTAAGGGGAGTGAAATAAAAAAAAAGTGTTGACTTTCAAGAAGAATGGAAGTTAGGAATATAGGCTCAGCACCAATGACATTAATTCAAAGGAAAGACTATCTTCATCCGAATGGGTACAGAGAAAGGCCAGTTCAAGATCAGCCATTATGCTGGCCTCCCTGACAATGAGGGATTCAGCAAAAATGAAAAATGATATGGTGAAGAAAGTGCTTAGATTCAAGAAGAAAATCAACAACCCAGAAAAAGCTGCATATAATTATTTGTACGTTTAAAAGAATTAGGGATTTCTATAGTTTGTTGAGCCCAGGTCTTTGGATAGACTATGCAGTGACATTTATAAATGAACGTTAAGGCTGTGTAATCTCAGATGATGTTATACTAAGTAAGGCAGTACAGCAGACAAAACCTTTAGATGGAGGATGCAGGGGGCATGCATCTCAGTTTACCCAGGGATGCTAATATACTTTTAACTAAAGAAAGAAAGAAAGTGTCCCTTTATTTGAAAATTACTTGGCAGACCATGCTATAATCCAGTTTTAACAGAGCTGCCCATGGGTTACTTTGTGAAATACAGATGCAAAGCCCTAATCCATCTATCAAAAAAAAAAAAAAAAAAAACAAAGGCATGATCAAGCTCTTCAAGACATATGCCTGCAATGCTATAGATTCATAGGTGTGTACTAGGTTAATGGCTCTGGAGCCTTTACAAGCCTAGCCCATAGTATTACCCTGGCATTCTGCCACCTGACATTACTTCCCAGTGCCTCTGTCGAGTAGATCCACTTGAGTGATCTCGGGGGGGGGGGGGATTTCCTATTTCATATCCACTCATCAAGATTTCTCTTGAAGAGGGCCATTGAGCTGTTCTGTTTGACATGTATGGGAAGTCTATTCCATAGCATGGGCAGTATTTAGGTTATGAACGTGTCCCTCCAGCATGTTCTGTTGATTGTGATAATGAGGTTGAGGTCTCTGGAGCGTGTGGTGTGGAGGGACTAGGATTTCTTTAGATGTAGCATTTCTGACAGAGCTGGCTCAGACATGGCTTTGTAAGTCAAGCAGAGATCACCTCTAAGTAGGCGATACGAGACAGAGAATAGTTGGAGTTTTTTGAGTCTGTCCATATAGGGCAACTGTTTAAGGCCTAGGATCATATTTCTGAGGTAATTTTGCGGCCTCTCCAGTTGTTGCAGGTGTCTAGTGAGGTACATGCCAAATGCTGCATTGTACTCGATGATTGGCCTAATGAGGGAAGAGTAGAGGGAGTCAATGACCTCCTTCTTCCTGGATGCAAAACCTTTAGTAATGAGATGTGCAACATAGAAGGACTTTCTGACCACAGTGGCAATGTGGTGGTCAAAAGAGAGGTTGCTGTCAACCTGTGTTCCCAGATCTCTTATAACACCTTCTGTGTTCAGTGGACTATCATCGAAGTGGTAATTCATGGGAACCGGGTTTTTCCCAAAGGGGATGATGACACTTTTTTGGCACTGAGCTTAAGGACATGGTTCTGACATCAGATGTTGGTCTCAGTGAGGCCTTTCCACAGGATGTCAACATCACTTAGGGAGTTAATAATAGCTACCAACTTGCAATTGTCTGTGAACTTTGTCAGCCGGAGTCCCTTTGTGTTGGCCTGGACTTACAACAAGTAGATTCCAAACAGGAGAGGACCCAGGACCGAACCCTGTGGGACTCCACTCATGACTGGTTGGTGGTCCGACTTGGAGTCAGCTACTTTCACATTGTGGGGTCTATCTGTGAGCCAGTTTGCAATCCATCTAGTTATACAGGAGTTGATAAGTAGCTTAGTAAGTTTTTCTATGATTCGTGAGTGGGGAATGGTATCAAAGGCCTTGGCTAGATCAAGGTAGGCTGTATGAACCACCTTGCCTTAGTTGACCAGGTTAAGCAGTTAATGGTTGGGTAGGTGAAGTCGTCCAGTATGAAAGTGTTAGGTTGGACTCTAATATTCTCCAGGGTGCTTAGGAACGTGGAGTGTGAGTCTTGGGATATGGATGGGGACTTATAGCAGGCTATGACCTGAATCACTGTCTTAACCAGTGTTAGCTGCACCTGAAGTATCTCTTATGCATTATGTTAGGCTACCAATCTGGAGGTGTGTGCCTCCTTTATGAATATGGAAACACCACCACATTTGGAGCTTCAGTCCAAGTTCTGGGTCCAAAATGTGTGGAATAAGTTATAGCCTGGTAGTGCAGGGATGCTTTCTGCTGCTTTCAACCAGGTCCCTGTTACAGCACAAATGTCAGTGTTGTCTATTTTAAGGAGTGCTTCAAGTGAGTGCATTTTGAAATTTAGACTTCTAGCATTGAGCAGCATGACCCTCAGATTGCATTTGTTTGTGGCTGTTATGGTGGTAATTTGGTCTTCAGAACACAGCCTAAAAAAAGCACTATAGTGCTGGCAAGAGCCTTGGCCAGTACCCAGAAGCCCAAGGGGTGACAGATGCAGGCCATCTCTGGCAAAGCATCAAGGTCTTTCTATCATGTCATCCCAGGCAGACAGATACTGGATCCCCTTGGAATGACACCAGAAACTTAGCCAATTTTAGAAATCAGTCATTTTCTGCTTGTACTATGGTATCATTCTGCATAATGGTAGGATGCTGCTCAGAACTACGATCATACCCACCTGGGCTACATAATCCAAGAGCTCCTCCATGTGTCTTTTCATGTAGTCCAGGGAGGTACATCTCAGGTCATTCACACCCACATGTACAATGACAGAGTCATATTTGTACCTGTTGTTGAGGGACCTGAGTGTGTGCATTATGTGACAGATCCTGGCACCTGACAGGCAGCTGACTGTTACTTTCTTCTTATTCCACCTAGTGAGTGGGACATCAGTGTGCCTCACTATCGAGTCACCTATGACTAGAGTGTTGGGCATGCTGTTTTGCCTTAGGGGCTTTGGTTGAATGGCACACTGTTTAGGAGAGTTATGTGTCTCATGATTAGTGTTGTGTCGTGGTGGTCAAGTGCATTTCTGTCTTGAAGGCCTCTACTGTTGGGTAGAATTTTACTGAGATCCTCCACAAAGGTGGGTGTGTGGTTTGTGTTTTTATGTGAAAGCAGTGTTGGTGTGTGTTCTGGAGGGCTATGTGTTCCATGTGGTGTGGTGCAAGTGTAGACATTCTCCTCTCCTGACCAGCTGTTTTAGTCTTGGATGGAGAGTGAGTGGCTTCCAATTTGGATATATAAGTGCATCTCTCGCAAGTCTGAATGTTGGGAGGTAAGAGGAGAGGGTTGTTGATGTACATGAGGCAGTTGCTACATTGCCTCAGGATACTCAAGTTCACCAGGTTAATAGGAGAAAGCACAGGGAACTGACCTTTAGACATGCCTGGAGGGGTGGGCATTAATAATAACTACTGGAGCTGTTTCCTTATAGAATGTTTAGTGCTGGTAGCACTTTTGTGTGCTACAATAATTTCTACAAGAAGTCTGGTAAAGTACTAGACTAATAAGCTATTAAAAGTGCAGGAGAGGAGAGAACTAGCAGATCTAAGGGAAAAAAATGAAGAGCAGACTTTTTGGCACCACTCAGAAGCTTACAAACAGTCCTGGATACAGCAAATCTGTATCTGGACTAGACTAGTTACACGAACAGCGGGAAATAGGTGCAAACACAGGCTTTTAAACCAGAAAGTTGAAAGAGATGGAACAACTGCACAAACAGCCAATAAACTACAATTTCTGGGCCAGAAACCACTCATCTTGTGGTAGATAGGCTACCTTGTGCTTACCACTCCTACTGATTAACTAGAACGCTTCCCTCCCACACAGAAAGGCTTGGGGGGGGGGGCTCAGAAGCTTACAAACAGTCCTGGATACAGCAAATCTGCATCTGGACTAAACTAGTTACAGGAAAAGCAAGAAATAACCTTAGAACTTTTTTTTAACAGAAAAACAGCTAAAACAGCACTAAAAACAATTCAAATGCAGTGCAAGCTAGAACACTTGAGTTGTAGCAATACTAAAGCAAATATAGTTTAAGTAAATGCAATTTATTCAAACTGTATTCTGAACCAAATTCAATTATTGTTTTATTCACCTCTGAACAGTTTAAAACTTCCAAAAATATACTTATCAGCTCTACATTTCCAGATTGTTTGAGAAACACAGTCAGAACACAAAGAGATTCTAGCAATGGCACCTTTTTTTGTTAGTAAGTGGAAAGGGAGAAAGGAGGAACAGAGATAATTAAAGGTTACAAAACTAAGTGGGTTGGCCTTCTCAAAGGTTCTCTCTATATTAGGTAGAATGAGTTAGTGACACTAGACTGGTAGGAGTATCGTGTCCCAGATCAAATTTACAGTAGGGGAGGGCAACTGCAAAGCCACCAAGTATAAGAACAAAATCAATTATATGATACACTCCTTGGCAAGAAATCAGAACAAACAAACAGATGTGTAACAAATGGAGAAAATTTCCAGTTAATACCTTACACAGAGTGAATCTAGCTAAAAAAATATTTACAAACAGTGTGACAGTAAAAAACTTATTCATCAGGCCCTGTGAAGCAGCCAATTTTAGTACAACCATGCAGATTAGTGTATAGCTATAAAATACAGTAAAATGTATGCAGCAGACAATAAAAATTGCTATCTATATCTAGAATAAGCAATAACTAGTACAAATAAGCAAAAAAAAAAAAAAAACAGGATACGTATTGTATCACAGATCAGAGTTTCAGTCAGTGCTCCTCCTCCATTTAGCTCTGTGTGAAATGGCAGAAATACTCACAAGGTAACTTTTTAAGTAACAGAAGGTTGAAAGCTGAAACAACTTTAAAAAACTCAAAAGAACCAATGAGGTGCTTACTCCAAGCCACAGACCAGGCAACTGTAACTAGCCAATGACCATAAACACTATACTCTCACTGAAGTGGAAAATGGCTTTTGCTAAACTAAGATGGCCTGGAAAATGTGCTCAGAACACACAGCTTCTGCAAGCAAACAACTAGGCTCAGAATCACAATCCTGAATATGGACAATGCTACAGCTACTAGCTACACTATTTTAGGCAGAAAATACTGCAGAAATGTTTGTCACAGCAGAAAAACAGCAGTGAGCCACTAAATGAAAGTTTTAAACAGATAAAGGAGCAAGGAGACTCTAGAGAATGATTTTAACTCCAAACAAATCAGTTATATGATACACTCCTTGGCAAGAAATCAAAACAAACAAACAGATGTTTAACAAATGCAGAAAATTTCTAGTTAATACCTTACACACAGTGAAACTAGCTAGAAAAGATCTGCAAACACTGTGACAGTGAAAACCTTATTTATGAGGCCCTGTGAGGCAGACAATTGTAGTACAACCATGCAAATTAGTTTATAGCCATAAAGTACAGTAAAAAGTATGCAACAGGCAAGAAAAAGTGCTATAAATACCTATAATAAGCAATAACTAGTAAAAATAAGCAAAAAAAAAAAAAAAACAGGATACTTATTGTTATTTATCACAGATCAGAGTTTTTGTCAGTGCCCCTCCTACATTTAGCTCTGTGTGAAATGGCAGAAACACTCACAAGGTAACTTTTTAAGTAACAGAAGGTTGAAACCTAAAACAACTTTAAAAAACAGCTCAAAAGAACCAATTAGATGCTTACTTCAAGCCGTGTGTTATGTTGTCAGCTCGTACAAAACAGAAATGAAGGGAATATGTGGAAGGCACAGGCTCAGGTAGCTTAAATGACCGATTTTAATTAAGAACTACTCGTGTGTGCTTTATAAATGGAGACTGGCTTTGTGCAACTACATGTATTCCTCATTTGAGAGGAATTCACTCCTTTCTAGCCTGCACACTGCAGTGATGGATGATATTCAACAGAAATTTGCATCCTGTATAGAGCTGTAGATTCACCCAAAGGATGAGAAAACCTGATGGGATCAAATTATATGCTTATTTATTTTTTTCTAGAGTAGAACAGTGATCTCTATTGACCTTTATCACACTTAGCCCAGGAGGGGTATCTGCTTAAGTGACTTACTTAGAGTCACATAGTTAATCAATGGAGACTGGGGGAATCAAACCTTGCACCACTGAACTTCAGGAAATGGCTCATTAACAGTTCCTTAATCCTCTAAGCCAACTGTGAGACAATTAACTCCCAAAGTCCAGCATTAATCGAGGAGCACCTTGGCAAACTTAGAAACATCCCTTCTAAAGTAGCTGGAATCATAAGAGATAAATTAAACTGACAGAGGCTCCAATGTGACATAAAAAAGGTGGAAAGTGCAGTTGTGTAAGTTGAACGTACCATAACAGTAGATGGTTGAATGATACTGCTGCAGTAGCCTTAGCTATATGGATTATATCCTGCCAAGGATATTAACAGCCAGCCAGCTTTTGAAGCTTCAGGACACCTTCCACACACCCAAACTATGAAGCAGCTTGAGCTGAGCTGACTAAAGACAAATTTGTGTGCGAAGCCTTTCAGAACTTTCCCAACAGCAGTGAGAGGGAGACTGAGCCCAGAATGGACAAGGCTAGGGATAACAAAAAATAAAGCTCCACACCCTGGCATAAAAAACACACAAAAAACAAGGAGGATGGAGGGAGTAGCTAGTGCAGCAGTGATCAATAGAAGATCGACTGTTCTGGTAAGTTCAGCTTATACAGCTGCACTTTGTTCTTCATATTGATCACTGCTGCAGTAACCTTAGCTATTTTGGTAGATTACCATAGCTAACTGTATCTGGGAGTTGGAAGTAGAAGGTTCCAGGAGCCCCAAGAGAATTGTTCAAGCAAAACATGATCTAGACCTTGAGAAGGAAACCAGCTTATAGTGCTTTGTAAAAGTATACATGGAGGACCAAGTAGCAGCTTCGAGAATACTTCCAGAATCCAACCCTTTCCAAAAAAGTCATAGAAGACGCCAAGTTCCTTGTAGAGTGGGCCTTGATCCTGCCTTGAGTAGATTTGTCATTTTGAGTATAACAAAAGGTAATAGCCTTAGGCATGCACTTGGAAATAGTCTGTCTGACACTGGTTGCCCCTTCTTCTTACATTCTCAAGAAATGAGCAATTGATCTGATGATATGAAAGCTTTATTAAAAGCTTTATCTCTGTCAAGAGAGTACCTAAGTTGTCTGTTGGCATCCAAGGTATGAAGTGTCCTTTCTCCCTCATTTATAGGTTCAAGAACAGAAACAGAGAGATGGATAGTTTAACTTAAAGTAAACTTGAATACCACTTTAGGCATAAAAGAATGATTAGTTCACAAAGAAACTCTGTACTTGTGGAAAATGAGGTATGGCTGACCCTAAGATTTTTCAGCACTCCTTTTCCAATTTCTACAAGGGATTTTTAGGTTCAAGAAAGGAAACAGAGAGATGGATAGTGAGTTATTATCCTATGGCCTTTCTTATTCCTTTGTCAAGGTCAGATAACTTTCTTGCAGAGGTCAGAGCAATCAATAAAACTGTTTTCCATGTAAACAACCTCAACTCAGCCAGATTAGCTTGCTCAAATGGATCAAGTGTTACTTTGTCTAACACAAAATTAAGATCCCAAGAAGCAATAACTGGTTTACTTGGATGCCTCTTATGCAAAACCCCGTTCAAGAAAATTTTGCCATACAACTGCCTTAAAAGAGGAGGATTCATGGGCAGACATGCTGAAATGGCTACTAAATAAACATTGACATAGGAATACAAAGGCCATAGGATAGTAACTCACACAAATGTTGTAAAACTGGGGAAAAACTAGCCCTGAATGGATGATGGTTATTTTATTGGCACCAAATAAAAAAACCTTTTCCATTTGGTAATATATGACTTTCTAGTAGCAGGTTTTCTTGCCTCTATTAGTATATGCTGCACTTCCTCAGAAAACAGGTGCCTTAAAGGAATTAAAATCCTATTATCCAGGCAATAAATTGAAGATGACTGATGAAAGGGTGTAGCAAACTCTTTGAACTGAGGTGTCTAGCTGACATCCCAGGAACTTGTGTGAGTAGATGCATTCTGTGAGGAAGCTTGCAGTATTTGCCCTTGGTCATTTCCAAAATAAGGAAAAACCATGGTTCCCTGGGCCAGAAGCTAGTAACCACAATGATTTTGGGTGATTCCTTCTGAATCTTCAGAAGTACCCTGCATATTAATGGAAAGGGTAGAAAGGCATACAGGAACATTCCTGTCCAAAGAAAAGAAAAGGCAACCATCTCCCAGGCCTTTTTTCATGGAGTCCTGGAAAATAATTTTACCAGTTGATTTTTCACAGAAGAAGCAAAAAGGTCTTCTTGAGGAACTCACCACAATAAATCAAACCTTGGAAGACTCTCTGACCTAGTTTCCATTTGTGATGGTCTTCCTTGGTCTTGCTCAGTTTGTCTGTCACGCACTTTTGCTCTGAAGGTATGTAAGATGCCTGTAGAGTTATATTTTGCTGTGAAGTTATATTCCAAGCTAACATGGCTAGTCTGCAAAGGGGTGCAACCTGGTTCCCTCTTGCTTTTTGATGTACTGCATCAGTGTGGTATTGTCTGTAACCACTTGGTGATGTCCCAAGAACCAAAGATGGTTCAGAGAATTGACTGCCTTGATCAGGGGAAGCATCTTTTTGAGGTTTAAGTGCTTATGTTTAACCTTGGTGTCCCACACCTCCTGCACTTTTATCTTTCCTGAAATTGCTTTCCAAACAAAGTCTGAAGTGTCTGTGATGAGTGACTGCTTTGAAGCAGGGAGGGAGAAGGGGAGACCTTGATTTAAGGATATCTGTTGCCTCCATCAAGTGATTTCTCTTCTGACAAACCTCAGTACTCAAATCTGAAAAGATAAAGCTTGTTGATGGTGGGACCAAGGAGATTGCAGATACCAGTGGATCTTTCTCATGTGTAGTCTTGCCAGGGGTATCATGCGAATCATATATGCCATGATATCCAAAATCCTGATTCCCTAGCAGTGAATGAAGTCTGAGTGGAAAAATGTCGAAATAGATCTAAATAAGGAATTTTTTTTTGATGTGGAAGTAAAACCCTTTGAACTGAGACATCTACTCGACAATCCAGGAACACAATTCTGTGTGATGAAGTCAAGAAAAACTTTTCAATGTTCTCTTGGAATCCCACCTTCTGCAATAGATCTCTCACCCAAGAAAAAGATTCCTGATATTTTGAAAAAAAAGACTCAGCAAAGGTAAGCAAGTCATCTAAATATGGAAAAATATGGATACCTTGTAGCTTGCAATATGCTATAACTAAAGCTAAACACTTTCTGAACACTCTTGGTGCAGTGGATAGTTCAAAGGGTAAGGCAGAGAACTGATAATATGATCCAGACACACAAAAGCTTAATAAACACTTGAAGTCTGGATGAATAGGAAGTGATGATATGCGTCTTTTTAATCTAGTTTTACAAGGAAACTTGAAAAAGGAAAACTTTCTGGAAGGGAAAAAGGCCATGGTGGGAGTGGGTCACAAGGTCTCTTGATTAGTCTTTCAGACTTGTTAGCGTGTCCTTGATTTTGGGAGGTTTGAGAATTATTTTTGGATACTCATTAACAATTCTTCTTATATATCTATTTAAATGAAATCTGCTGAAATTAATAAATTCTGTTTTTTGTTGGAAACTGGATGAGAAGAAAGAAAATCCCTTGTAGAAATTGGAAAAGGAGTGCTGAAAAATCTTAGAAACTCCCTGGATTAGCATGCCCCTTTCAATACACTATTTGATCACGTCTGTAGTAGAGGGAACAAAGATTAAATTTCTATCCAAGGGAGAATTTAAAGTTTAACTTTTAACATCATATGGAATGTTCTAAAAATGCAACCAAATAAATCTCCTTAAAACAATACCAGTGGCCATAGCCCCAGAAGAAGTATCAACAGAGTCATACACACACTGCAAACAAAGAATAGTGACCTGTGCAATAAAAGAAACTAAGTTATTTAAAGCAGATTTTTCTTCACAAGAAGAAAGTGTAGATAAAACATTCCTCATTCTTTCACAATATGTCAGAATGAACTTTAACATATGAGCCTGACAATTTAAGATTTTGAAATTCAAAGTGCAGAAGTATATGCTTTTTTTCCATACATATCAATAATTTTCTTATCCTTATTAGAAAGAGTAGGATTGGAATTAAGTAAATGCTTAGCAGCAGAGGGGTCAGCTAAGGCTATAGCTGCTTGGTCAGGTTTGGGAATAGTATATGAAAATTTAAAAGACTGAGGAACTTTATACATCATATCTGCCATTTTAGGGACAGCTGGCTGACTAATTTGTATGCAGAATGCCACATTTCCTCTAAAGCTGACAAGACAAGAGGAATAAGTGTAAGTTCTGGAAAATCCCTAGGGAAAAAATTTGCTGTTCCAAAACACATACACACAACACAAGCACACCAAACAAACAGCAATCCACACACATGCACCTAAAATCTTACACCTAACCCTGCACTAAACTATACACACATCACTAACTGTCCACTTACCTTAACCCAAACCCTAACCCTAAGGTCCATCACCATCACACACTCACCTCACCCGTGTCCTAACCCTAACTCACCTCACCCACCCTAACCCTCACATCCACACAATCGCACACATACCTTACCCGCACCCTAACCCTAACTAACCTAACCCACACTCAATCGCACACTTACCTGAACACGACCCGTGACTTTCCACCACAGTGCTAAAAATACCGAAGCAACAGAAACGGACAATCAAATTCTTTCCCTAGGAAAAAATTTGGTTTTCTGTTGCTTCGATATTTTCAGCTTTCGCTGAATAGGGTTCGATATTAGAACATTCAAAGTTTTGAAACTTTGATTATCTAATATAGACCCGAAATAAACATAAATGGTGAAGTAACTGATATTTCCCTGTCAGATTAACTAAAGGCTTACTTGGAAGTGTTACAAACTGGTATATTAGTAAAACAAAAGAATGCGACAAAGAATTGAATATACTACAGGCCACAATAGACACCAATGAAGTTAAATCTAAAACCAAATGACATTACAGTCAATCTGAACTTAAACATTTATAGAAATATGTTGAAATTCTAAATCATAAAGTTTCAATAAACATGGAAAAACTTAAACTTCAGGCATATTCACTAAACCTTTTAAGCTTGCATAAACTTGCTGTTAGATCAAAGAAAATGAATAAACTAAATCATATCAAAGACATTTTAACACATATAAATAATAAAAAAGAAAGTCAGACAGATATCAAAGGTATTATTGAGAACTTATTTTATGAAACTATAAATTATAAACAATAATAGAAATAAACTAGATAATGATGATCTAGTTGAAACTTTTCTAAGGGAAAATATAAATAATAAATTAGCAAGTTAACAAATATAATAAATTGATAGACCATTCACTTTAACATAAATAAAAGATAAAATAAAAAAGTTTAAAAAATAATAAGGTGCCGGGCTTAGAAGGTCTTATACCAGAACTATATAAAATACTACTAAATGATGCAGTACAAATATTAGATAAGGTCTATAAAGCAATAAAACAACTGCCGAGGTTCCCCCATCATGGAAGTATTCCTTTATATCACCTATATTAAAACAAGATAAGGATCCTACAATGTGTTCATCAGACCTATTTCAGTTTTAAATGTGGACTATAAGATGTTCATGTCCATGTTATCTAACATAATCAATGCAAACAAAAAACAACTTGTGAGCCAAAAGCAGAAATGTATTTAAATGTTGGTAAGTGCTTTTCACGCCCTTTATCGGCACTTCATCAGACAAAGAATACCATTAATAAATATAGGGATCTTTAAAATCACATGATCTTAAAGCACAAATCCACTCACATCATAACTCTTCATTCATAGATAGCTCATTCATAAAACGTATGTAAAATATCCAAGAATCAAGTGGCCAAGAAGCACCAATCAACTTACAGTAAAGCACTCTATTAATGGATAACACAATAATGCAAGGAGGAAGGTTGGAACATGTCACTTAAACAGATTTCTGAATCTTAAAATGGGTTTCACTGAATCTTTCTCAAGAAGACCCCCTACCTCTGCTTGTAATTTAATGATCCATCTAAGCTCATCTCCTAGGGACTAACTGCCTGCTGCCACATCCATGAGAGCTCATCTCAGGTAGATGTTTCCTCCATTTCCTCCCTCTGAAGTCAGCTTATCTTGTTGGAAAAATATATATTTATTCAAGCTCTATGATCAGATAGATATAATATTTCTAAAGCTTTAGTTTTATTTAATGCTCCAGTTCCTTAGATAATTTCAAAAACCCAAGGGCCTCTTCACTGGTGTATTATTGCTATAGCCAGAAAAAAAAATACTAAAAACTGGAAAAGTTAAGTTACTGCCTCTAGTGTTGAATTTATTAGTATGGCAAAATTGTTTGCATTAGTGAATTGCATACTATACATATGAGAGCTTCTAATATTACACATTCATATAAATCTTGGCTTAAACTTCAAGACTTGCTTGAAAAATATTAATTGTTGTTGATGTATAACGTTGATGTATTGATCAGCTGTGAACCTATGTAAATAGTTATTTGTTTTTTTTATAACTGATTATTTATTTATTGTTTAAAAAAAAAAAGAATATCACTTTCAGTCCAAAAGCATTCCCCAAGTATATCACCTCCTTTATTTTGATTGTCATTAATAGTTCATTATCACTAACCGTATCCATATCTTAATTATCAACTGCAAGTTTGATGTGTGACAACTTGACATTGTTTTTCCTTGAAGTTTTAAATAATTTCTTTCTATTTCTCACAATTCATTCCACTCAACACCCATTTTTCTCCTTCTTATGGGCAAATATTTGCTCATTTTTCTTTCTTCTTTGACAGACAGATAAAGCTCCAGACTTGTCTTCTACTAATAAACTATCAGAAACATTCATCTCAAACTATTAGAAATATTCTCAGATTGCTCACTAATATGTAATAATACGGTATCTTCTACTGTACCTTCTTCTTTGCTTAAAATGACTTCACATTCTGATCCAATACTGTCTATACTTTCAGGACCTTTCAAAATATTTTCAACCTTATCTATTCTCATTTACACTGTCTAACAGAAAACAAAATCCCTTATTCTTCTTAATGCTGTGTTACTTCTACAATTACAGCCTTATGATTGATATATTAAATAAATACATACAGACGTGCATAATAAAACTAGCTCCAGGAAAAAAAATTTACAGTGGTTTTGGTGAAATGTGTTTTACATAACTTCACATATTTGATGCAACCTGCCCTTCAATTAAAAAGCTAAACAACTAGAAAGCATTAATTGGCAAAATAATCTCTTAACTGGACAAACACTAATTTTTTTATTCTAGAATTGCATCACCCAAACCAGCAAAATAAGCAATACAATGTACTAACAAGCATATCATTTTATACATTTCTTTATTTTCCATTCAGCTGTTTTTTCCACTGTTAGTATTCTGTACTTTTTTTTCTTCTCTGCTTGGACAGTATATTCGGGTCATATTGGACTTAAGCTCCTCTTTGTGGCACTATATTCTCATTGATTTGGCCCTTCAGTTTTCACCTTTTTTCCATTTCCTCCCCCTTATTATCATCCTTCAAGATAATTCATCTTCTTCACCCAGTACCATTTTTGGACTTACTTCCTACTTTCCTTCAGCTGCAATGTGTTAATTTCCCCTAAATTGCTGGAAATGTCAGTAAATTTAATTCTGTCTCATCCAGTGTTGGTGAGTCATATTTGACTCTGATATGGATGCCATAAGCTGACATCGCTTTCTACAGACTTTGCTATAAAATGGAAGTAGATCTTTTTTCCTCATTCTTACACACACACACACACACACACACACACACACACACACACACATACGCGCGCATGCACGCGCACACACACATACACACAAAAGAAATTTATGCTTGCAAATCCACTGACTATGTATTTGAGATGTAGAAGGAAATCTAAGAACCCAGACAAAACCTCTTGCAAATAGTGGACATACAGATCCCACACGGAAGGTATCTCAGTCAAGAATCAAGAAACATACTCTCTTTTTATCACCTGACAATGCTATTGACTATGTCATGGTGCTGGAGATTATTGTTAAAATGGTAGTATTATCATTATCTAACTTTTCGCCACTGACATTCACTTAAAAAGGTATTTGATTCAATCAGACACAAATACCAAAACATAAATAATTACATACTGAAAATATATTTCTCCTGTGCATCTACTTGTAACTCATTTCATAACCATGAAAATGAAATGTTTTATTTTTTATGTAAATATGGAGATTTTCTCCCCGGGCCTTCACTGATAAAGATTATTTTTGGCCCAGTTGGCATTTCCCACTAAACAAATGTCAAACAAACAAACAAACAAACAAACAAACAAACAAATAAATAAATAACATCTCTCATAAGTGTAACGTTATAGAATAAGGATCAGAAAAAAATCTCAGCAAGAGTCGCAGCTCATTCAATGGGATAGTCAGGTATCCCAGGCATTTAGAGAGATATAACCATACAAGTGGTCTTGTGTCTTCTCTGAGGCCTCATTCCTGTGAACTGCACATTGCATACACACTGCTGCAGGCATTGTGGGGACATAGTCACAAGGTACTAAGACCATCCCAACTAATTCCTCTGAACAGAGACGAGTGACTGAACTATGAGACATTTTTGGCTATTTGTCTCCTCATTCTGTCATGGAGAGTAAGCCAGCTGCATAGCAAAAAACTTATTTTCTGCTTGTATTCAGTGTCATAGGTGGTGGTGTTGATTAGCAATCGACATTTGTGATGCAAAGAGTGTTTGAGTAAAATTATTTATATTATGTTGACTCAGATATACATGATCACTTTGTTCTCTCAGAGAAAATTAAGAGATCCTTTAGGTAAATCCTTTCCACTTTTTGTATTTGGTTAAAATCTTGTAATTTTATATGGTTATGGGCAAAGCTTAATGAAGAAACTTAAGGTTATTTATCATTCTTTTTTTAAGATTTATCTGTCAAATTCCAGATAGATAGAATCTTTGTTGTACTTTTCTGTCTGCTGAGCTGTATTTAACTAGTATAATTAAATATCTTTTAAGTATGTGGGTGTGGAGGCTGTATCACAATAACTTTCATTTCATGCAGTTAAGTTGTTTAAAATATGTGTTGCTTAATATATGTGCACTAGTCAGTATTTATCCTATATTTACGTTAGATCAAGCAAGATTTTATAAAAATTAATTTTCAGTACTTTTTTGAGTCATGCTACTGCCAAAGTATTTAATCATGCACATTTGTCTGAGTGATCATTTGTTTTTGTTTAAAAAGCAATAAACTAAACCAGTTTTTTTTTTTGCATATTGTGTTATTTTAATGCTCTTGGGCCAAGATAAAAAAAAAACTTTCCCTTTATTATTTCCAAGGAGAAATAAAAACATGAAATGAAATGAATAATCATTCACATGGACATTATCCAAATTCAAGGCCATATACTTGACTAGGTGCATGATCTGACCAAAAGTAAATTGACACCTTTGCAATAAGACAAAGAACTTGCTTTAGTGCCACACTATAATAAAAATCTGTAGTACTGCAACTGCTGTACCCTTTTGTTGGTGAGTCTCCTAATCATGTCTACCATCTTCAGTAAGACCTACTATATCCTCAGCCTGAGGAAACTGCTCCTATATGACCAAACGTCTGATTTGTAGGTGTTGAATTTCATACTGGCCACATCACATTTATCAGTTAATCACTCTGGCAGATGGTGGAATTCATTGTCAGAGGAAGCCAGTAAGACAACATCATCTGCAAACAACAAAGACATCTCCCTCAAATCTCCAAATTCGATACCTTGCCCATGAAAACCACAAAGAGGAGGTGAGTCAAGACGTGCCCTTGCCAGAGACCTATGGTCACCATGAACGTATCTGACTTAATGCAAAAATTAACATCGCACCTTTCACTTATCAGTGATTCTGTAGTCATTTCAATGGCGTTAAAGCAATATATTGTGGATGTTCAGGTCAGCAGAGGTGACAATCTAAAAATAGATGACTGTTAGGTAATGAGATGGAACAGATGCTCAGGGTGGTGCTTGGCAGGCTAGAGAGTTCCAAATGTGGAATGATGACATTCAGGGAATATATTTCAGAAGATCCTCCACAGGATGAGTTCAGCTCTCACGTTTAAGAAATTTTCCTTTGTACCTGAAAAGGACAGAGGAGTCTAAATGGACTCTGGTCAACAACTCTGTAGCTGAAGTAGTGGTAAGGAGCTATGGCTAAATCGTGGCTAGTGATTACAAAAGACTCATTTTAGTACTCATTTGTAGGCACAATAATGCAATAAGCCATCAGGTTTCTGAAAAAAGGCTTTAATGCAACGGTAATTGTAGGGCTCTGGATTTAACTGAAAGGTACCAAAAATCCAGAAAGGGAGAAAGGAAGTAGCCAGAGAAGACAGCACACTGAGTACTTGTACATTGAAGGAGATTGACAAGACCACAGAGAGTGACTTTTGTATAGCCTTAAAGCTATTCTAGCAAACCATTAGTGACTCTGGAGGGTGAGGATGCTGTATATTGCCCTCACTGATTTCAGCTGTATGGCAAAACAATGACATTCGCTAAGAACATTTTCAATCAGTGGAAGCATATTTTTTCACACCTCTGCTTTACCCTCATCTTAGGAGTGCATGGCAAATGCAGATGGTGAGCTTGACCCATTCTAATGTATCAGTGACTGAAGCCAGTGTGTGGTAATAAAGCCTTTCAAGTACAATAAGGTAATGTGACTGAATGAGATCTGACTTGAAATCTTGAAAGCAACGGGTGCTGTTGAGGTATCATAGTTTGCATGAGTCTGCAATATTACTTTGAAGACTGGAAAAGCTCTTATTGATTGACAGCCTTAGGTAGTGGTCAAGAATTTCAAAAAGGGGCACATGGCAGTCTGTTTCAGTTACAGTGAAATTACACTTTTGAGTGTCCCTGAAGAAAACATGTGCTAGTGTGCTGGAGAAAGTCAAGCCTCTGGTTCAGAATCGGTTTACCTTCACGCACATTTCTGAATGCTCACAAAAATGTGACAAAACTGTCTCCATATGTTTTGTATATTTGAAAAAAGGCATATGACCATGAACCTCAGAATGTCTTATGGAAAGTATTATAGAATTGCACGGTTCCAAACTGGTTGCTACATCCTGTTCACTACCTGAATTTGAGGAGTGAGGGATGTGTTCCCATTCTTAGATTTACATCAAACATTGTCATTTTAATTTAGAAATAATGTCTTGTTCAAAGATTACTATTAACTTATTTTTTTATGCATATATTTATTTTAATTTATTTGATTATTTGCTAACTGTAAAACTGATCTGGTCCTTAACTTCTTTCCAGACAAGACTTGGACTTAATGTTGTTGTTGTTGTTGTTGTTTGTCTTTTGGCTTGACCTTAAATTAGAAATAACATGACATCATTATGGAGTATTCTCTATTTGTTTGCACAGTGTAAATACTTTATTAACTACCACATTTTAATTTTATATACTGTGCAGTCCCCATACATGGTGCACTTGTTATTTAACACTGATTGTTATACAACCATTTTATAATGATATGTTTATACAATACTGATAAACTAGTTTCATATCAAGCAATCGATGTTACATTCAACTTCCACTTGCCATTGTTACACAAGTAAAACCAAGTATCACAATTACCTATTCTTTCTAATCTTAACCTCAAATTATATTTTATTATTAAACAAGACATACAAATTAACGGGTCTATATTGGATGCTCGAATGTTTAAAAGTTTGAGTGTCATATGGTCGACACCATATGATCAAACTCTTAAAAGTTCGAACATCCAAAAAAAATTAACAACACAAATAACCTACCTGAACATTTTAAGCAGGGGGGCAAGCCCCCTTGCACCCCCACCCCCTCACTCTTTAAATATACCAACTCCGAGATCGCACTACAGTGCAGAAAAGGGAAATCTTCCCATTCTGCACTGTATGGAGATCTCTGTTAAAACGTTCAAACTTTCAAAAGTTCGATCATATGGTGCTCATCATATGACACTCGAACTTTTGAAAGTTCGAGCATCCAGTATAGACTCCAAATTAACTATTTGCAAAATAAAGAACAGGAATTAAGTAAGCATATTGTTTTATTAACTATATTAATTTTTAGATTTTCACTACATTGCAAACCTTAGCAACTAGACATATGACTTCTGACTTTGTATTGCTGTTTACATTATTAAATAGATAAATATATCTTTGTTTGTTTCATGTCAATGCCCTCTTAAAGCTTAATTTTCATGATATAATTTCATTAAGTCCATGTTCTTAATACAAATTCATGTTTCTGATCACTAATTGTTCGTAGTTCCATATTTTAATCTGTTCCCCTATTATAGACGGATTTTATCTGATTTTCCATTGAGTAGACATAGCTTTCATAAGCACTATCAGCATTAAAGTCAGTGACACTTTCACACCTTTTGTACATGCTATGTTATACCAACGCTGTTTTCTTCCACTTGATGAGAAGAGTTAAGGCTATGAGTTGTAGTTTCTGTGGTACAGAGTTTGATTACCTCTGCCCTTATTTGCCTACTGTGTGACCTTGAGCAAATAATTTAACGAGACATTACTCCTGAGTAACCCCTGAAAAGGGACTGTGTGTCCATTGGGCATACCTGGTGAACAAATGGGTATGGTTAACTCAACAAAAACATCTAGTTATTGAGGTTAAGTTACTTTATAAGACTTAGCATATCATTTTTGCACTGAAACAACCCCATGCATTCAAAAGAATATGCCCCCAAGAATATCTTTCTGTACCATCACACCTCTTGTCTGCAGAACATTCTCAAGTCACATTGGAGTATATAAATATCTGTGCATACATTTACATGCAAAAAGTCTAAATGTTCTCAATATATTTGCATATGTAGGATTAAGACATATTTCCCTCCACTGATTGTTTTTGCCATCTTTATTTAATATTTTATAACATGCTATTTCTATCTTTATACTGTAGTGTCTTTTAAAATCAAATATTGCCTTATATGCATTACTTATTACTTTATTCTGGTCTGTTATTTCTGTTTTGGCCTCAGTTATGAAATACACTATTCATGGTTTAACAAAATTACTATCCAACCTCTTCGCAGCTTTTTTGATATCTAACATTAGACCAGTATATGCAAGTTGATCTGATTTCAATAACCCACAAATTTGTCTAGTTTCATGTTAATGCATTATGTCATCTTCTTTTATCATTCTCTTACAACATTTTGGTTCTTCATTCTTTGTTCTCCAAATTCAAATTACATTATTTCTGTGCCTTTCGTGTTACTATATATAGTATAAACAATTCATATTATTCTGTTTTTCCAAAGTCTAATTTCCATTAACACAAAGTCTTGCTTAATATTTTATATATAAGGCTACACATAATGTTTTTAATATCACTTCTTCAATCTACCCAAATCCCCATGTGTGATCTTGTCATCACCTCATTGAGCACTATGCTTATCATGCACTACAATTTATGCATACAGACTATGTCCCAAATCAAGGACATTAATGTAAGTTGTGTGGCCTTATAGCAAGTCTCCAAATCTGGAAGTCCTAAACCACCCTGTTTCTTTGTCTGTATTAGTTTTTACCCTTTTTGTTATCCTAAAGAAATTCCTTAATTTCATATATCATACTCTTCCATGTATGATCTCTTGGTTGATAAATGTAAGTCTGACTTAAATAAATAACAATCAGGACCAAAACATCTTAATAATGTTTATCTTATTGTCAAAGTCCATAAATAATAATTTCTATACTCTTATCTTACTAATAATTTGTTGAATAACTTATTCCCAAATTTTCCTAGGTGCATGGTTGGCATCTCAATTCCCAAGTATCTCATCTTGTCATGCCCTGCAAAATGGAGCATCTCTATGCAAAGCCATGAACTGGTGAATAATTTATTTCTATAGCCGTTGTTTTTACTTCATTTATTTTATGTCCTTCTATAATATTAAAATATTTAACTTTATCAAATATAACTTTGATATCATGCTCCAGAAATTAAACATAAAATATGATGTGGTCGGCAAAAAGGGCTGCTACCATTTGCATTTCTTCATTTATAACCTATAATGTTTGATTGTCTTATGGTTCTAGTTACTAGCTCTAAGTACAAAGCAAGGAGAAATTATGGAAGTGGTCACGTCTGTCTAGTTTCACTTGTAATGCAAAACACATTAGACAGCTCACCACCATGTTTACTCTAACCTGAACTTCTCCATAGATATTAATTTAGTAAATGATGTCTATATTTGGGGAAACCCAATGGCTCAAAACAACTCTTCATATGTTCCCATCTCACTCTGTGAAAAGCTATTTTGCATCCATACTTTTAATATCTAGTGCATGTCCGCGGTGGTGGTGCTGCAGTTGCGTTGTCACCTCACAGTAAGATGCTGTCCGGTTCAATTCTCAGCTAGAGCATCTTCTGAGTGGCGACATGTGTGAATGGGCGTACTTTCGTTGAAGGTTGTGCGTCAGGGATGGTAACTCGGCACATAAAAATCAACTACCAATCATTAGCAGATCAGAGTTCCACTGTGGCGACCCCTAACCGGGAAAAGCCAAAAGACACAACAACAACAACAACAACAACAACTTTTAATATCTAGTGCATTCTATTGAATCACAAAGGTTCAGTTAATATTGCTAAATATTTGCCTACATTCTGTAAACCCATGTATATTATTCTCAACAATATATTTTCTATTTTTTTGCAAAAATTATCATAAACACTTTGTAGTCAATATTCAGAAATGAAATGGGTCTGTCTGATTCTGTATCAAGGGGATCTTTCAGCTCCTTTGTTATATCTACCAGTGCTGCTTCTTTCAAAGTCAACAGCACATCTGACCCAGAAAAATATTGCTGAAAAATATCAGTCAGGTTTTCATTATCTCTTGCTTCTTCGTTTTCTATACTTGTATTGCAATTCCAATACTACAATGGATTGGTCATGTATTCCCTCTAATTGCTTCGTTAATTCCACTTTCCTCTTTATATATTAATACTGCTCCTTCTGTTAACTGGGGACATTGTAATTGTCTCAGATAAACTACCATTTCCACTGTTTTGCTCTAAACCTATTGTCCATATAATACATTGTCATGACTCACCATTACATTCATAGGTTGTCATGGGTCCGCTTCTACCCTCCCATTCTCATAATTCCTGATTTTTCGTATCATTCTTTCAAATGTATGTTGCCTCAAACATTGAAGCAACAATTTAGTTGTTCCAGGGTTATTCTTCAAAAGGAAAAAAAAAAAGCAATAGTTGTTTTAAAACCATTGCTCTCTGCTCATGCACATTTTAGAAGTACTCTTGCATAGACATATTAGCTAATTTGAGTTGCTTTTCACATTATAGTTACTAGGCATCTCATCCAAAGGAAGACACATTCAGGGCTGCAGCACTCCCCCTCACTTAAAATGTAACACAGTATTAGCAATCTATCTACATAGTGAGGGAGTTGAACCCACTATTAACTGTTAGTCTCCTAAGGGGACAACTGTGGCTTTAATTCCATTACTTCTAAAAATTCAATAGTCTCCCAGCCTTTTTCACGTTTGTAAATCTCTTTCTTTTTTAAGCCCTTCTGATAAGTATTGCAATTATTATTCAGTATCTCATTTGATTTCATTATGACTATATTTCAAATCTTCAGTTTATAATTATCCCAGTTCTTTGTAAACTGTTTTACTGCTTAGGTTCAAATATGATAATATTTAATAGGAAACATAGGAATCATTGGACTTACAAGGCAACTAAGTCTTGTAACCACATACACCTTTCCAATACCCATCCTTAGTCTATGCTTTCTTTTTTAAGGAGTGCTAGACCAGTCAAGCTATGGGTGAATTTGTAAATACCTATCCTGCCATCCAGTTTCCATTTGAAGGAAAATATTTCATCACGCTGCTTGATGTGCCATGGGACTCTATTCCAGAAGTGAGGAAGGCCCTGTGTAATGAACCTATACTGCCACAGTGTATTATTTATTTACTGATTAAAATTTACATGGCTGGTTCAGGAATTTGGGAGAATATTTGATTTGTAGAAATAAAAGAGCTCCAGGACCACTAGTCCATAATGGCATGGAAGGCAAAACACATATCTCTCCTACAGAGACTATAAGTTAATGAATAAAGACACTGAGCTTTTAGTCTTTTTCTGGAAATTTAGGGTTTTTAAGACAGAACTGTTAGAAGCCTCTGAGGTCTTTCCTGTTCTTTGGTAAGTTTAGTGATATACATCCAAAGGGGGCAGTTGGATTCAGTTATTGTACTTATCAGTGCTGAATGCAATGTCCCAATTGAAACAGTGTTCAATAACTGGCCTAATAAATGTTGACTATAATGATATTAGACATCTTTAGATACAGACATTATTGCTTTTGCAATTAGCTTCTCTGAGGATCAGGACTTTACGACTACTGTCATTACATGATTATTAAGGGAGTGGGAAATCCAAGATCTTTAAATACATTCTCCTTTTAGAGCTGGGTATTGTGTATGTTGTAATCTGGAGGGAGGAATGGAATATTTACTGAATGTAGCAATTTGTACTTTTTAACATTTAATTTGAAACAACTTACCAGGTATTTACAAGTGTAAGCTCTTGCTGAAGGGTGGACATGGCAGTAGCTCTCACTTTACAGTTGTCAATAAATGTGGTTATCCAGTAGCCTTAGTTTATGATCTGGAGGTTGGAAAGGTAAATGTCAAACCAAAGATGTCTGAAACCTGAGCCCTGTGGGACATCACTGGCTCCTTCATATTCTCTGATAAAGCAACGGCTACCTACATCATATGGTCTTTGTCTTTTATCCAGTTTGCTACTACTGTGGGTGTATTCTTCTGAAATGTTTAATATCATAGTTTATCCGGTCAATTGTAATATGTACCATGACTCTGCAAATAAGACTTGTCTGGCTGATGGGTCTATAATTCCTGGGCACAGTGATGTGGCAATCCTTGTAGAGTGCCCTCACTTCTGCTATGTGCCAAATCTTGGGGGCAAAGCCAGTGGTTAAACTCAGGTTAAATCCTGTAATCATGCCTCTGCCAGTGCTTGTTTAGTACCGTTAATTAAACACCCAGGTATATTTTTAGGTCCTATTGAGTAATCATTTTTAGTCTTGGAGAGCACCTTCAGTACACATTCTTTAGTGGTGATGGAGGTTCTGAAAGATTCAGGAATGAGTGCTTTGGATAGTCATCTCTAGGGAAAAATTTACACCAAATTTGTTTGCTAGTATATTGGCAATATCTCCTGGATCAGAATAGGAGGTGCTATTATGTATAGATTTGGAGCACTGTTGGTTGTTATTCCTTAGTTTCTTTACAAACCTAAAGAAGGACATGTAATTTTCTGTAGCTTCAGATGCTAACCTAAGTTCATGTGCTGCTTATTAGTTTTAATCAATTTTTTTGATTTCTGTTCTTGATATAAGGGTTTTTAACTTATAGTATAGTTTAAAGATTTTTTTCTTTTATTGTACGGGTTATTTATGTTGGTGCACCACCAGGTTAGTTTGTCTTTTCAAAATGCCCATTATGTTTAGATCTGATTTGGACTGTCAGTCCTATTCATTTATGTAACTGGACATATTTTTTCTTTATAAAACTATTGAAAAAAGGCACCAAAGGAACTGTAGATACTTTCTTTTAATATAATATATAAATAAAATCATCTAAAATAAATAGTGTTAAGCGCGTTCATCAAAAAAACATGACTTCATCAGAACAACATTTAAATACTTCCACCAATAGCTGCAATTCAGACAATTAATTAATGAATCAACCAAGAAGCTGTATTTAAAGTGCCATTTTCAAAAAGTATTTACCTTTAAAAATATATATGTACATATAATATATATAATTCATAAAATAAAATTCTCATACATTTAAAAAAAACTTGTATTAATATAGTAAATATTGTTAACCAATCCTGATACAAAAACAATTATCTGACTATATAAAAACAATACATAGTTATACAAATGTATTCAAGGCAACAGCCTTTGTAATATGACAATGCCAGTTCCCTTAAATGTACCTTGAAGGGGCGCTTTGAAAACTATCCAATTTGATTAGCCCTTTCTTTTAAAACTGGAAACATGGATATATGGTCATTTAAGCCAGGATAAAAGTTTGCAGCCAACCTGAGTTGCCACATTAATTCCCTTTTATATAAATGATTTATCCAATCCCCCCATGTCCAAACTCACTGAATCAACAATAGCAAACTTGAATCCAGTATGCCCACTACAATCCTGGCTATGTCTAAAAAGGGCATTTTTCTCCCTTTGTTGTTGAATCTCATATAAATGCTCATATTTCCTGCATTTAAGGGCTCTCTCAGTTTTCCCGATGTAGAACCCATCACAGGTGTTACACAATGCAGTGTAAACTATCTTATCGTATAACAATTCCCTTTCCTCAAATGTATGACACTACCAATTATATTATTTACGGTTACCGAAGGTACCTAAAGGATATATCCACATTGTGAACAATGTCCGCAAGGTTTAGTGTTTCCCCCACCATGGGTCTCATCCATTCTAACGTTTTCCAAGTTCAATTTTATATTATTACCAACTTTCATGGACAAAATAGGTTTCTCACTGACCTTCTTGTAAATATCATTGCTAACCTTGAATATACCCCAGTTTTTATATAATATCTGCTTAATCCGGTTGAACAAGGGGCAGTATTGAATAACAAATGCCTGATTATAATTTCTAATATTTGAACTCAAAAGGATATTGTGTTCTAGTGCATCCTTACCAGTGTCAATTCCACTCCCAACCTTGTCCATCCTAAGTTCAGTCATGGCATTTCCACTACCCAAAAGGGGATTATATCTCTATTCACCAAAAGCCTCCTTGATAATAGGTTCCACTAAGTGAGGGGGGGTGGGTATCCCCTCTTCAAAAAATCAAGTCCATTTATTACATCTTCTCTGTTTGAGGTCATTCTGGACACCCTGATTGCCTGACCCTTAATTATACTTTTTTTCTGATTTCTAGGATGATGGCTAAAGTAGTGTAGGTAGGCATTACAGAAGGTTGGCTTACCATATACATTAGACATGAAACCATAAATAGTCTTAGAAATCCTCACATCCAAAAAACTGATTTCTGATCTGTTTACCTCATGCGTGAACTTCAAAAATTATGTAGTTTGATTTAAGTATTCCATAAAACGGTTATATCTTCTTCCCTCCCCTTCCATAAAATAAAAATATCATCCAAAAATCTTTGATATGAAACTATATCCGCCCTTGCTATTAAATGCATATTGTACCTCCCAGCCTAGCAGGACCAAATTAGCATATAAATATAACTTTCAGGAACCAAAAAATGTGACTAATGAGAAAGTGACTAATCGAATTTGATTATTCCTATGTACAATTCTTTGAAAGATTTGATTTTTGCCTTTGCAAAGAAACTTTATAAGTATAAAACGTTGCAGATTGAAGTTATGTATTTTAATGAATGTATCCATTTGAAAATTGTGACACAGCGTTTATATGTCTTTAAATTTCCCTTTGGTTTATATTATGACACTGATATCATTAATGATTTTCGGGATTTGTTTGATAAATGGGGCCGAAGAATTGTTGGAAAAGGTAGTTTTACCAGGAGCAAATGAAAGGAAAGTTGGAAAATGAGTTTGATAGGATGAATAAAAGTATATTAGAAGATTTGTTGTTCCAACAATATGAAGGATTGTATGCTAAGGTAATTAACAAGAGTGGAAAATAAGTGTAATGGACAATTTCATAAGAAAAAATGAAAGTTAAACCGAGACATATGACAATATGAACTTCACGAAGTATACCCCACTAATAAAATTTATACAGAAAGAAAGGCAGATGGAAGGGAGAATGAAATGGCCAATTTTGATTTGGTTAAGGGTGAAACTTATGAAGGTAATGAAGTGAGTGCTGATTACATTAGCGCAGAAGGGAATAATGTCCCCAATATAGGGAATTTTCAAGTTCCCAGATGCTCAAAAAGATTAGCCAGCAGGAATATGGAAAGGAAAAACGCATATAACCAGGGGAATCCATGGAAAGGATTTGACAACTTGGGGAGGGGCAGGAACTTTTATTGTGTAGAGATGGAATAATTAATGACAGCATTGTCAATTTCTATTGTGGGTTTAACATTTATAATTACACCTCCAAGGAAATTAAGGAGGAATTTTTCACCTTATTCTCAAAGGGGTTTAAATTCGTCCCCACACAGGTTCCGGATATAGCTGATGTTATGGTGGATATACATCTTTACACTAGAAAGTTGAATTTTCAGGCTGCCCCTTGTTCGACAGGTTTCCATCAAAGAGTTGGTGTTAAGAAAAACAGCACGTACAACCCGCCCTTACACCCCTTGGTAAATACCTTTGAAAAGGTGGTCAAGGAGGAAATGGCAGACGAAAGGAGGTTCTACACTGATGATTACATTAATATTATGCAGGGGATGTTATTTGATGAAAATAATTACCTCCAGGTTTCTAGAAATCAGATAAATATAGCCTATCAGCTCATAGATGGCTACCTGGAAGAATATTTATTAGAACAAAGAATTGCATCAGAAACATACAATTTTCTTGTTAACACTTATCCCAAGGTCCCGGTCTTTTTTGGTATACCCAAAATCCATAAATGCAGTTGTTCTCCACCGTTTAGACCTATTGTGGCAGCCAGTGGATCCAAAATGCACAATCTGGCTGATTTTGTGGATAGACTTTGTCGACATACTTTGGAGGGTATACCACACATTCTTAAGGATTCAAGTTTATATCATGCTATCGAAAGATGAAAATAGCAAACGCTATTTCATCGAACCTAAAATATCTAAACCACATAATATCAAACATTCAGAACAGCAAATTTTTTCCTTGGGAAAAAATTTGCTATTCCGAAACACATATACACAACACAAGCACACCTAAAAAGCATCAATCCACACACATACACTTATAATCCTACAACTAACCCTACACTAAACTGTACATACACTACTATCTATCCACTAACCTTATCCCAAACTCTAAGGTCTATCACTATCACACACTCACCTGACCCGCACCCTAGCCCTAACTCACTTAACCCGCCCCTAACCCTAATTCACCTAACCCGCGCCCTAACCCTAACTCATCTAACCCGCGCCTTAATCATAACGACCACACAATCGCACACTTACCTGAACCCGACCAGTAAATTTCCACCAAAGCACTGAAAATAGTGAAGCCACAGAACTGGCCAACCGAATTCTTTCCCTAGGAACGAATTCAGTGTTCTGCAGCTTCGCTATTTTTAACATTCACTCAAAATGGGTCGATATTAGAACATTCGAAGTTTTAAAACTTCGATGTTCTGATATAGACCCAAGGATTCATGGGACTTCTTGAGGCAGTTAAAACCAGAGCTTTGGTCTGAAGATGTCATTTTTCTAACTATAGATGTTCAGGATCTATTTACATGTATACACAGGACTGAGGGAATGGAATTTTTTGAGGGTATTTTACAGGCATGCTCCACTTTAGATTCTGGGCAAATCCAGTTGGTTTGTGAAATTATGATGCACTCATGCCCTTCATAATAACTATATATACTTTGAGGGTGAGTACTATCAACAAATCAGGCGTGTTGCCATGGGAGCTGGCTGTGCCCCTTTATATGCTAATTTGGTCCTGCTAGGCTGGGAGTACAATATGTGTTTAATAGCAAATTTCGGGTGGATATAGTTTTATATCAGATTTTTGGATGATATTTTTATTTTATGGAAGGGGAAAGAAGAAGATATAACCCTTTTTATGGAATACTTAAATCAAACTACACAATTTTTGTCAGTGAGGATTTCTAAGACTAATTATGGTTTCAAATCTAATGTATATCGTAAGCTGGCCTTCTGTAATGCCTACCTACACTACTTTAGCCATCATCCTAGAAATCAGAAAAAAAGTATAGTTAAGGGTCAGGCAATCAGGGTGGCCAGAATGACCTCAGATAGAGAAGATCTAATAAATGGACTTAATATTTTGAAGAACATGTTTTTTGAGTGGGGATACCCCCCACTTAGTGGAACCTATTATCAAGGAGATTTTTGGTGAATGGGGGAAGAGATATAAACCCCTTTTGGGTAGTGGAAATGCCATGACTGGACTTAAGATGGATGAGGTTGGGTGTGGAATTGACACTGGTGGGGATGCACCAGAACATGATGTCCTTTTGAGTTCAAATATTAGAAATTATAATCAGGCATGTGTTATTCAGTACAGCCCCTTGTCCAACCAGATTAAGCAGATATATAAAAACAATGATATTTTCAAGAAGGTCGGTGAGAAACCTATTTTTTCCATGAAAGTTGGTAATAATATAAAGTTGAACTTGGAGAAGGTTAGGCTGGATCAGTCCCATGGTGGGGGAAACACTAAACCTTGCGGACGTTGTTCGCAATGTGGATATATCCTTCAGGTACCTTTGGTAACTCTAAATAATAGAATTGGTAGTGTCATACATTTGAGGAAAGGGAATTGCTATACTAATAAGATAGTTTGCATTGCATTGTGTAACACCTGTGATGGGGTCTACATCGGGAAAACTGAGAAAGCCCTTAAATGCAGGATATATGAGCATATATATGAGATTAAACAACAAAGGGAGACAAATGCCCTTTTTAGACATAGCCAAGGTTGTAGTGGGCATACTGGATTCAAGTTTGCTATTGTTGATTCAGTGAGTTTGAACATGAGGGGGGAGTTTGGAAAATAAATTATGTGAAAGGGAATTGATGTGGCAACTCAGGTTGGCTGCAAACTTTTATCCTGGCTTAAATGACCATATATCCATGTTTCCAGTTTTAAAAGAAAGGGCTAATCAAATTGGATAGTTTTCATAGTGCCCCTTCAAGGAACATTTAAGGTAACTAGCATTGTCATATTACAAAGGCTTTTACCTTGAATACATTTGTATAACTATGTATTGTTTTTATATAGTAAGATAATTTTTTTTCTATCAGGATTGGTTAACAATACTTACTATATTAATACAAGTTTATTTAAAATATATGATAGTTGTCGCCTTACAGTAAGACGCTGTCCTGTTCGATTCTCAGCTAGAGCGTCTTCTGCATGGAGACATGCGTGAATGGGTGTACCTTCATTGAAGGTTGTGCGTCAGGGCTGGTAACTCGGCATGTAAAAATCAACTACCAATCATTAGCGGACCAGAGTTCCGCTGTGGCGACCCCTAACCTGGAAAAGCCAAAAGACACAACAACATATATATTATACGTACATTTATATTATAAAGGTAAATACTTTTTGAAAATAGCACTTTAAATACAGCTTCTTGGTTGATTAATTAATTAATTGACTGGATTGCAGCTATTGGTGGAAGTATTTAAATGTGAAGTACATGTTGGACTGATCGGTCTGATGAAGTCATTTTTTTTGATGAAAGCGCTTAACACGATTTATTTTGGATGATTTTATTTATGTATTTCATTAAAAGAAAGTATCTACAGTTCCTTGGGTGCCTTTTTCATTGGTTTATGGTATTTTTTGCACCAGCACACCAAATTATTGTTCTTTATAAAACTACCTGCCATGACAATGTCTGGGGAGATGCTACTACAAGTGAATTTTGAAATGGCTTCATAGAATTAAATGAGATTAGTGCATTTGAAATTCTTAAAATATTTGGATTTTGAGATACTGGATTCAATGTTTTTAGTCATTTAGAAGGTACGCATAACCACTTTATGATCTGTCTCAATTGGGGAAAGAGACACTAGAGGAATAATATATGAAAAAGCTATATTTGTAAGGACCAGGTCAAGAACATTATGTTATGTCCTATAATGGGTTTGGTAACAATTTGCTTAAGGCTGTTCCTGTTTATTAAATCTAAGATCTTTTTGTCATATCCTCCTTTGAAGATATAGGTACTGTAGTTCATTCAAGAATAGTTAAAGTATCCCATGTTGTGAAGGCTGCCAGCCCAGCTAGATAGAATTGTGTAAATAATTGCACCCCATTGTAAATATTAATATGATCCACAGGCTTGTGTAACAAATGTAAGAAAACTGTGTTGTGCTCTGAGCTTCAAAAATGTAACCACAGTGCACCCTGCTGGAAGAAAGCTGATACGTAAAGCATTTTATGACTGATCTCAAGCTCGGAGACAGGATAGCTGGGCTAGAAATTCTTACTATTGTCTTTAGACATAGATAATTACTAGGTCTCACATGTAAAGTGTCTTTTATTGCTGTGGCTTCCTAGCAGGTGGCGATCAAAAGAGAAATGTTAAATTTTAAGTTCTGTGAGCCTGAGAAACTTAATCAGACAAGAGACAGGAATGATGTAATCTGAAATGACTCAGCGGTACTGTGTATCATCAATTTAAGGCCCAGTAATCAAGGAACCTCATTCCTCACCACTAGCACTAGTGAGGGGCATCCACATTGGGAGGCCAACAAGTGCATACACAGTAAAGTACAATTTCCTTTAAGAGCACACAGAGATCACAGTCAGAGTTTAACCTCTCAACAAGACCATTAGTCTGGGGATGGTAGGGGTGGTCTTTAAGTGCTTCACCCCACAGTACTTCCACAGAAAAGCCAGCAGGTCTGAAATGAAACTAGCACCTCTGTCAGTCAGTATTTCTTCTGGGAAACCTACCCTGCTGAAAATCTCTAACAAATTATTTGGCACATTGTCTGCCTCAATGGAGTACAAAGCCACTGCCTCAGGGTATCTTGTAGCATAATCTACTATGACTAGGATATACTTTTACCCTGTGGAACTTGGGGTACTCAGAGGCCCCACAATATCTATAGCAACCCTCTGAAATGGCTCCTCAATCACAGGCAAAAGCATCAAAGGAGCTTTTACCTTGTCTCCTGCCTTACCTACCTTTTGACACTGCTCACAGGTCCTGCAGTACCCTGTTGCATTTCTGGAAATTCCAGGCCAATAGAAGTTCTGCATAATACATCTCTTTGCATGTTTTATGCCCATATGACCTGCAAAGGGAATATCATGGGCTATGGCTATAAGTGCCAGATGGTAGGCTCTAGGCACTACCAACTGCTGCATAGTTTCATAGTTTCATAGTATAGTACTAGGCTATCTGCCCTAGGGCATTTATAAGCCTAGCCAAAGTGTATGTGGCTTTCGCCACCCCATGTAATGATACAAAAGTGTACAATTTAAATTAAATTTAGTTTACTGTGCCTCTATCTAGCAATGACACAGAGATGACCCCTGGGGTAAACCTACGATCACCCATCCATTCGTCCAGATTTCTCTTGAAGAGAGTCAGTGAGGGGCTCTGACTAACATGGACAGGTATCCTGTTCCAGAGTGCGGGAAGCCTCTGGGTGATGAATCTGTCCTTCCAGCATGTCCTATTCATATTTGTGCTGAGGTTTAGATCTTTAGCTCTCGTGGCTCTGATGGATTTGGATTTTTTGAGGTGGAGCATGTCCATTAATTCTGAATGGGACATGGCCTTGTACGTAAGGCCCAGATCACCTCTGAGCAGGGGGTATGCTACTGAATAGAGCTGGAGCTTTTTCAGTCTGGCAGCATATGACATATGCTGGAGACCCTTGATCCTCTTGGTAAGGTACTTTTGGGGTCTCTCCAGCTGCTGCAGGTGCCGGGTGAGGTACATATCAGATGGGGCATTGTACTCAATCATAGGCCTGATAAGGGAGGAATATAAGGGTACAATGACATCCTTTGATCTGGATGTGAATTCCTTCATGATAAGGTGGGCAAGGTAGAAGGTCTTTCTAACCACTTTGGCGATGTGGGTGTCAAATGAGAGGTCACTGTCAACTTGGGTCCCCAGGTCTCTGATTACTTTTTCCGTACTTAGTGGATTACCACCTATGTGGTAATTTGTGGGTACTTTGTTTTTTCCAAAGGGAATGACTATACATTTTTTGGCATTTAGTTTAAGACCATGACTCTGGCACCAGTCGTCTGTTTCTGTGAGGCCCTTCTGGAGGATGCATGTGTCAGCTGGTGTGTCGACTATGGCGCCTAGTTTGCAGTTATCTGTGAACTTTGTCAACCACAACCCCCCTATGTTTGCCTGCACATCTGAGAAATAAATGCCGAACAAGAGGGGTCCCAAGACAGAGCCCTGTGGGACTCCACTTGTGACTGGCTTAGAGTCTGACATAGCTCCTGCTATTCTGACTTTGTGGGTTCTGTCCTTTAGCCAGTTTGCAACCCATCTTGTGACAAATGGGTTTACATTTAAGCTGTTGAGCTTGTCTATGATGCCTGAGTGGGGTATAGTGTCGAAGGCTTTTGCCAGATCCAGGTAGGCTGTATGAACTGCTTTGCCTTCATCGATGGCTCTAGTGACTGTTTCAAAAACGTCCACCAGACTCTCACTTTCTAGCCCTCCCTCGGGGTCCACTCTCTATACAGTAACCCTTTGTCCCAGTATACAGATTCCCCTTCCCTTGAGAATCAGGTGCTTCACAAGCTACTTGCCTCGGACCTTGTAATGTAGGGTCTGAGAGATAAGCCGGTCTCAATTCTCTCTTTGTAACTCTTCCCAGCTCCCTTTCCACAGGAAGTCTGGTATCCTCTGACAGCGGAGCCTCACTGTCAGCCTGGGTACTACTACACACCTCTACCCTAGCAGTCACTCTGTCCAAGGAAACATCAGTACCCACAAGCAGCTGTGATTCTCATTCAGTCTCACTGCTACAGGGTAGCTCCCTCCATGAAGTAACTACCTCAGCAGTCCTGGCTGTAAGTGCGAGGTCAGTGTTTGTCTCACACAGACTATGAGACCAACATGCTTATCTCCAAGTCTGACTGAGTGTAACTGCATAAACACATGGTCCTGCCTCATCAAAATCCTTCCCTATCAGGACATCTGCAGGATGGTAGCTTGGTATCCTTGTTGTCTCTCGGATGCAGCTGCGACCAAAGCTGCAATCGTGTCTGCCTTAGTCAGGTTTCTATGCACCAGTCTTTTAGCCTGGCACATCTCAGCCAGCTGACTCCTTGTCAGCTTAACATACTCCTCTGCTGACATGCTTGCCTACATTCCCTGACTAACTAAGCTAACAAAAGAAATAAAACAATTGTGATCTGAACATTGAATGTTCACTGTGTGGCTGATTTAGAGTACAAAAACACCTTCAGTGATCACTGTACACAAGATACAGGAATTCACTATTTGCACGACTACAAACCAATTAATATGTGATGTGGCTAACTCACCACTATAAACCAATTAATATCTGATGTGGATATCCCACCACTTCCAAACAATTAATATGTGATGCCTGTGCACTGGCCCAGTAATCAAGAAGTCTCAATCTCCACCACTAGCACCAGTGAGGGGCTTCCACATTGGGAGGATAACAAGTACACACACAGTAAAGTCCAATTTCCCTTAAAAGCACACAGAGATCATAGTCAGTCTAGGGCTGATTTCTCTCTTTCTCTGCAGATCCCCAATAAGACTCCCCACTGGCACAGCTATAGAGTGGAGTCCATAGCCAGGGTTCCGAGGCAAATCCTCCCAGCACTCTCTCTGTCCAACCAGTGCTTCATGTCCCTGCCCAGGTAGCTGACACACACACACACACACACACACACACACACACACACACACACACACACACACACACACACACTTTAAGATATGATTTATATACAAACACACAGACACTCTTGGGGAAGGCTGGCACAGGTTTACTAACAATGCCCCCTCCTGCCCAGACTATAAGGTAGAAATCACTGCCACCAACACTACTTATTAGCTACTATAAGGCCCTTCCCAAAGCATGACCAATTCCACTGTGTGCTATTACTGTTATCCAAATAGCAAGTATAACCCAAGGCTAAGGCTATTGGAGAGACTCATATAGTATCACAAAATACATGCACATACCCTAGAGCTTAAATTATCTCTACACAAAACAGCCACAGTCGAAAGGTTTAAGCTATTTAATAATAAATAATAAAAACACAAGACAATACTTATTCATTCAACACAGTGATACTAGAGAGTTCAGAAATCACAACAAATACTATAAAACAGCATCACAGGAGAGTCTGACATAAATATAGAAAACAGCTAGACTAGTCTGGCTATATTTCTATCTATTTCTAAGAGAAATCACTGTTCTAAATACTACTTACAAGGCAAAGTGCTGGTGAGTTTTTGTCAGCTTCAGAAATAAATACAAAATGCCTTTCTTTCTGTCCTTAAATTGATAATACACAGAACTGCTGAGTCACTTCAGATTGCATCATTCCTGTCACTTCTCTGATTAAGTTTCCCAGGCTCATAGATCTTAAAATTTAACATTTCTCTTTTGATCTCCATCTGCCAAGAAGCCACAGCAATAAAAGACACTTTACATGTGATACCTAGTGATTATCTGTGTCTAAAGACAATGGAAAGAATTTCTAGCCCAGACACCCAAGCTTGAGAACAAACAGTCATAAAATGCTTTACTTATCAGCTTTCTTCCAGGAGGGTGCACTGTGGCTACATTTTTGAAGCTCAAAACATAACATGATTTTCCTACATTTGTTGCATAAGCCTGTGGATCATATTAATATTTACAATGACATAGAATTATTTACAAAATTCTATCTAGATTGGCTGGCAGCCTTCACACATGTAATGATGATTTTTGTAACTAGGGAGTTTATCAAATACATTTAGGAACCTTACATGATTTTCAGTAGGCATGGCTCTATGTTATTAACTATTACTGTGTTATCAGGGCCTGAAAATCACCATTGTTCATTTGCTTAATTTCATAAAGTATTTCTTATTTTTTACCGTTATTTTTGCTAGTTATTTTTTTTTTTTTTTAGTTGGTGGCACAATGGATGGTGCTGTTATCTCACAGCAAGAGGTTATCTGGTTTTATTCTTCTTGGTGTGCCTTCCATGTAGAGACTGCATGTCCTCTCTGTGTTTGCATGTGTTTCTTTGGGAGGGGATAACGTTTACTCACACATTCCACTGATGTGCAGTAGGCAGATTGGACACTCTAAATTGGACATTGTTGGGAGTGTGTATGCATGTGTGGTATAGAACAACAATAACAAGGCTAGCCACCCAGTGGTGTTAACACTGGTTCTAGATGATTGTCAGTGTTGATGTGACACCCTGGTCCCTTGTGCAAAAATGGGATAAAGAGGTGATGGGTGGGTGGACTGATACACAGTGTCCTGTGGCAGACTGTAAATTGATAGCTGATCTTGTGTAGTTTGATTTGGGGTTCATTGAGCTCTGTTTGCGTGTCTCTGGGATCTATCAAAAGGTGATATGGTCCTTAACAAATGCATAGGTGCCACCATAAATACAATAGGTTCTGAAGGCATTAAAGTTTCAAAACACAGGTATAGAGGAAGTACTTTCTGATCATTTAAACTAAGTGTCAGGAATTACAGGGATAGGAATATGTTTCAAATACAGGAGTCTCAATGTCAGGTGGTTTGTTATTCAGATTCTGACACTGAACAGTACCAGATTAATGTGATCCTGTTTTGTATTTATGTTAGTTGCATTGGAATGTTCATTAATTGGACTTGGTCTTGAGCCAGTAAGTGGCAACCCTGGAATGAGAGGTGCAGGCTATTCTTTGCAAGGCATGTAGAACTGTCCAATGTCTTGTCCTATATTGTAATATACTAGATCCATCTGGAATGACAACAGCTATTTAGACAACTGATGAAGCCAATTATCTTTATTTCTGATAAGGTTTGATCTAACCAATCATTAAATGGCTTTGCTTTCATATGAAATAGTGAAAAATAACATTTGTCATAACAAATGTTTACTTGCTTGCAAAAATTAATTTGTGTATGTTTATGGTCTGACACAATCACAGGTCATGTTTTTGTGTTTTGGACCATGGTTCAGTATTCTTTTAAAATGTAACATCTATTTAATCTTAAACATCAAAAGCTATATGAACTCAACAGCCATTAAATAAAATAAAACTAAGAAAACCACAAACAACTAAAAACTTGAACAAACTTTAATATTGTAAGTGCCTTCTTTCTACACATAGAACTTTATCAGACAACATTTCACAGTTCAATCATTTAAATAATCTTTCATTAATCACACAATTAACCTCTCAATGGATTAACCCCTTCCTTTTCCGCATTCTTTTATAGTTTTCCTACCATTGATGCCAGAACACTGCTGGCATTCAATCTTATTTGCCAACAGTATTCTTTTAAATCAAGTTCATCCTCAGCATCAGATCTTTCTTCCTATTAAAAGACTTGATCTATAACAGAAAATTTAAAATACATTTTGTTAACTGCATTTTTATGAAATTTCAAAGGAAAGAAATTTTGGAATAAAAAATACAATCAGTCCAATTTTCCAGAACACAGGGGCAAACAGAACAGCAAGACCAACAGGTACAGAAGGAAGTATAATGTCCAGTCACTACCAAAGGCACTGTAACCACTCCCTTTAAAATTTTTAATTTGTCGGGAACTTTTCTTAACATTGAATACCTAAGAGTTTTAAGCAAAGATTCATCCTTTGTGCCAACAGCAAGAGCAGACTTGATTACTTATATTAATGCTCTTAGGGAATATGTGAGTAAATTAAATTTAACATTTTTTTAATAATATTATGTGTGATTTTCAAAGGTTAAAAAAAAAGTATTTTTTAATTGTCAATTAAAACAAGAATTAGAGGCTTTTTATTAACATGTGAGAATGATGTTAGGAAATTATTAGAAGTTAAACCTAAATTTTTCTTTTATAATTTAAGTATGAGAGAGAAGTATTGATATTTAAAGAATAATAAGGATTTATACACAACTAAAGCTGAGAAAGTAAATGCAGTAGTAATGGTGGATATTATTTATTATTGCGAACAAATTAAGAAAATCTTAGAAGGTAAGAATTTTTATAAAAAAAGTGATGTGGGGTAGAGATCACAGCTTTGTATAACATGATAGAATCATGTATTGAGGATTCATTGTTAGAAGGGCTTATTTTTGTCACTATTGCTGAATATCTGAGGATATTAAAACCAAAATTAAGGAGGTTTTTGGCCTGCCCAAAATCCATAAAAATTTGGAATAGCCTTCTTTCAGACCGATAGTGGCCAGCCAAGGAAATAAGGCAGAGGTGATGGCCATTTTTGTAGATATATTTTTACAAACTTTGGTAAGTAAAAGTGAGTCTTACATAAAAGATTCTTTTGATTTCAGGAAGATTATTAGCAATGGCATAATCCATACTTGTATTATATTAGCTACTGGAGATGTAATATCTATATATGCAGTCATTCCTAATGATGAAGTGCTGGAAATAGTGAATATGGAAATGTGTTCTTCAGGTCTCTTTATTGAGGAACAAATGAGGTTATTTACTGACATTTTGGATGTGATTTTGACTTATAACTAATTTTCTTTTGACAATGAGATGTATAAACAAATGAATGGTGTAGCAATGGGTACCACACTGGCTGGGAAAATAATATATTTATAAATCTGAATTTATTAAATACATAGTAATATATAAACTTTTTATTGATGATTTGTTTATTTTATGGAGTAGCACTATGGCAGTTTTGAAGAAGTTTGTTGTTTACTTAAATACTGTAACATATTATTTGAGATTTACTTTTAAGGTAGAAATGGAATGCATATATATTTTTAGATTTAACAGTTTATAAATTAATGGATAAACTAAGTGCAAAGATTTTTAATAAGAATGCTAAAAGCAATGCTTCATTGCATTATAGCAGCATGCACCATTTGAATCTTAAGAAAAAACACTGTTAAAAGTCAAGTTTCAAGAGTGAGCAAGCTTACAGATGATTTATTTTATTTTAATGGTGAATGTGGGATAACGAAAGTTAAATTTTATGATAGGGGTACCCTAAATGAATGGTAGATGACCTAATTGGGGAAGTTAAACATAAAAGAAGTTTGTAGAATAATTTTGGAAACAGTGATAAAAATGACAGAAATTAAAAAGAATATAAAGAATTAAAGAGGTTTCTGGCCTGTTTATTAGAAAATGTGGTTGATGAGAAAAGTATCAAAGAGATAATAAAATGGAACTGTAGATTTCTCATGGATTGTCCAGAGTTAAAAATATTACAAGTGAAATCAGTTTTCTGTTTCTAAAAGAGGAAAAGAGTAATCCTATGTGCTAGGTTTGTAAAGGCTCCAGGGCCATTAGCCTAGTACACACCTATGAAACTATGAACCTATGAAAAAATTAAAAAAAACATTTTCATGAAAATAATTTTTGTGGTAGAAGTGCTGGTGTGATACTTAAAGGGATATACAAATGTGCTAGTTGTAACTATTGTAAGCACATGTTAGAAGGAGATTAAAGTCAGGCAACACAAAGGAATTTTGAAATACGTTTAAGGAATAAATATACCTGTAAATCTAAATTTGTAGCCCATATTGCCTTGTGCGGGTACTGTTCTGACTTTTTTATAGGTGAACAATAAGAGAATTCCATATGAGTATGTATGAGCATCTGTGTGCTGTTGAAAAATTCGATTTACACTAAGCTTTAGCAAACATGCTTGTAAATCTAATAAAAATACTGATAAAGAGTATTTTAAATTTTCGATTATAGATTAAGTTTTTAATTATGAAGAAAGATTTGATACTGAGGATGAACTTGATTGAAAATAATGCTGTTGGCAAATAAAACTGATTGCCTCAGTTTTCTGGGCATCAATGACAGGGAAAACCTTAAAATAATGCTGAAAAGTAAAGGGATAATCCATTGAAAGGTTAAACGTGATTAATGAGAGATTATTTAAATTATCTGAACTTTGTAATCTCATCTGATGAAGTTCTACATGTAGAATGAAAGTGCTTATCTATTTAATCTTGTCCAAGAATCATACTTCAGAGGAACACGTATAACTTCCATTTCATTCTTCCCTATTTTCATTACTTCAATGAGCCCAAATACATGCATATACTTCTCTAAGTATCTGCTCTTATCTGCTATTACATAATAGGTTTTCCATGCAGAGATGTTTTCTTTACTGCATACTGTGTTCTAATCTACTGCTACTACCATAAATCCTTGAGGAAAGGCTATGAACTCTCCCATTATATTCTTTATTTCTTGTCTCACTACTTTTGGTACATTATATGGTGCAGTCAGGGCAATTCCTACACCATGCCTTGCACTTGTCACCCCTAGGCTTTGGAATACTGGCCAAGGCTCTTGCTGCCCTCATAGTGCCTTTTTAGGCAATGCTCAAAAGTCAAACCCACCTCCATAAACAGCACAAATAAAAAATGAGGGTTATGCTACTCAACGCCAGGAGTTTAAATCTCAAAATGCATGCGCTCGAAGCACTCCTTAGTATGGAGAATGTTGACACCTGTGCATTAACTGAAACCTGGTTCAAGGCTCCGGAGAGCACTCCAGCACTACCGGACTACAACTCATACCACACATTTCAGCCAGAGAACACGGACCAAAACAAAAAAGGAGGGGGTGTATCCATATTCATCAGGAATACCTACACCTCCAGGTTAGTGGCGCAGCATGATACCCCTGAGATCATCCATGTGCAACTAACATCGGGCAAATCTGCAATGCAAATTGTGGCCTGCTACAGATCACCCTCCATGACCCAGGAACACCACTCTGCCTTTCTGGAGACACTGGAAAATATGAAGGTCCTACCGAACAACCTGATATTGGGCGACGTCAATTATACTACCATTAACTGGGAAAACTACTTGAGTACAAATTCCCAGGCTCAGCACTTCCTGGAATTTATCAACTCAAATGCCCTGGATAAGCTGGTAAACTCCCCTACCAGAGGTGAAAACATATTGGACCTGGTCATCACCAACATGGGCGACAGGTGTTCGCACCGGAGGTCAATCTGTCACTGGTTAGATCAGACCATAAATTAATCATTCTGGATGTCCACACCCCACCACCACCCCCAACCAATGAAACCACAGTGAAAAACTTTTCTAAAGCAAACTTCACCTTACTTAAGACAGAGGTGGTAAGTTTCACAGCCCCCACGCTAAAAGATAACGCTGCCCAAAGATGCAGAATCCTTTACAAATGCACTCTATGACCACCTACAAGGATGCATGGATCATGCCATCCCTAGCAAAACCAAGACTCACTCCCCTAAGAGAAGGAAACCAGTCTGGTGGACCCCTGCCATAAACAGGTTATACAATAAAAGGAGGAAACTAGTTCAGAAAAACAGCAAATCCCAAGAAGGAAAGACATCCCTGATCAGTATCAGTAAGAAACTAAGGTCCCTCATAAAATCATCCAAGGCTAACTTTGAAAGAAAAATAGCCAAGGATTCGAAAGATAACCACAAATCCTTCTTTAGCTATGTCAAGACTCTTAGTGGCAACTCACAGGTATGCTCTGAGCTAGTGCAAAATAGCACAAAATATACTGAACATACTGATATTGCCAACATCCTGGCAGATAGATTCAGTGCAAATTTCACCCCCCTCTCACCTCCAAAAGGGCCTACAACAATATCAGAAAAGTGTAGTGTCCCATAAATCACAGACACACAGGTGAAAACAGCCATTTCAAAAGCCAAAACACAGCATCAATGGGGCCAGATGTGTCCCAGGTTGCGTTTTGCACGAACTACAGAATGAACTAACCCCCCACCTAAACACACTGTTCAACCTCAACCTCTCCACTGGCTACATGCCCATAGAATGGTGCATAGCAATGGTTATTCCGCTCCACAAAGGAGGAGACACAACTGACCCTGGTAGCTATCACCCCATAAGCCTGACTAGCCTGGTCTGCAAGGCTATGGAGCGCATCATCATGGAACTCATTAACAAAGACATTGGAAAACACTTGACCCGACCCAGTTTGGCTTTGTTAAGGGCAGATCATGCCTACTAAACCTGGTTGACTTCTTTGAGATAGTCACCAAGGCCATAGATGAGGGAAAGGTGGTTCACACAGCCGACCTTGACCTTGCCAAGGTGTTCAACACCATTCCTCACTCAGGTATTATAGGAAAAACTCATCAGCCTGACCATAAGCCCCTATGCCACAAGATAGGTTGCCAACTGGCTTACAGACAGAACTCACGCAGTAAGAATAGCAGGCTACAGGTCCGACTCTAAACCAGTCACAAGTGGTGTCCCACAAGGCTTGGTCCTGGGACCCCTACTGTTTGGCATATACTTCTCTGAAGTACAGGCAAACACAGGAGTACTATGACTAACCAAGTTCACAGATGACTACAAACTGGGAGGCATAATTGACTCTCCAGCTGACACGGACATCCTCCAAAAAGTTCTTACTGAGATGGACACCTGGTGTCAAAATCATGGCCTCAAGTTAAATGCCAAAATATGCATAGTCATCCCATTTGCGAAAAACAAAACACCCACGAAACTTAAAACAGAAGAGGTAATAAGAGATCTGGGGACCCAGGTAGATAGTAATCTCGCCTTTGACAATCATATTTCCAAAGTAGTTAGGAAATCCTTCTATGTGGCCCATCTAATTACTAAAGGGTTTGCATCTAGAAATAAAGCGGTTATAGTGCCCCTCTACATCAGACCCATCATAGAGTGCAATGCCCCATTCTGGATGTACCACACAAAACACTTCTCACAGCTGGAAAGACCACAAAAGTACCTCACCAAGAGGATTACTGGCCTCAAACATATGTCCTATGCAGACCGACTGAAAAAACTCCAACTGTACTCAGTGGCATATTGCTTACTCAGAGGTGATCTCTGCCTGACATACAAAGCCATGTCCAACTCAGAATTGAGGGACATGCTCCACCTAAAGAAATCCAAGTTACTGTGAGCCACTCTAGTGAGCTAAACCTCGCCACAACAATAAATAGAACATGTTGGAGGGATAGATTCCTGACACAGAGACTCCCCATGCTTTGGAACAAAGTTCCTATCTACATAAGGCAGAGCCCCTCACTAACACTCTTCAAGAGAAACCTTGATGAGTGGATGGGTAACAGAAAATACACCCCTGGGATCACTTTATTGGCTCTGCTTGACAGAGGCTCAGTTAATTAATCAATGGGGTGGAGAAAGCTGACACACTCTGGCTAGGCTTATAAATGCCCTTGGGCAGATAGCCTAGTACCTACCTATGAACCTATGAACCTACCTATGCCAACAATCTCTTACAACTATAAATCTACACTGACAGTCCTTCATTTTTTTCTTAAATCATTATCTCTATACCCTTTTTAGTTAATATTAAAACTGCTGGATTTTGTTATCTTTCTAAAAAAAAAATCAAGAAGCGATCCTCACTTATTTTCGCAAAATGTTCATGTTCTTTATGATTCAAGTGTGTGTCTAGACACATTATTATCTATGCATTGCTATTCTAAATATGTCAGCATCTTCTATGATTTTCTTGTCAACTAGTCCATTAATATTCCAAAACAAAAATAGTTAAATTGTGTACCAGTAAAGCTTATATTTTATTCAACTTAATGTATAGCCATTGTCTTTCTGTTATATAATCACCCCTCCTAGCCAGCTTCTATCATTTTTGGTTCACTTTATATATTTTTGAGTAACATTGCCCAAAATGAACCTAATCCATTATAAAACAAGCAGTTCCCTCCGTACCCAAGAAATAAGCAGCATATTAACTACATGCATATTTTCATAAGTCAATAAAGATTACATTGTATTCAAAGAGCAAAATAAATCTTTGTCCAGTAATTTCTAATCAGACTCCTTGGATAACAGCTGTAATAAGTCACTGATCTGTTTATTTCATTTGCTTACAGTATTTTATTTCTGAAGCTGTGCTACTATCTACATTTTCTTATTTTTTTTATTTTTTTTAATTCATTACTATAGATTGTTTGTCTGTAGTCGGTTCACATTTCTTAACATATCACCTTTAACTTTCATAACATATCTCAAAAGCTGCAGCTATTTTAAAATGGTTTATATCATATTATCAAAAGGAACGAATCTTGAATGGCTAAATGTCAAAACTGCCATTCATCTAAATCACTTTTGTGGGGGGCTGTTCCAACTCCGAGATAACACTACAGTGAGGAAAGGGCAAAATTCCCAATCTTCACTGTACCACAATCTCACAAAAAACAAATCGATGAAATGCATTTTTAACATTTAAGCCGTTCGAGATTTGTTCCTTTCGATAATGTGATATAGACCCTTTTAAAAGGCTAAGCTGATTTATCCAGGCACAGTGACTCTACCCTCTTACACTCAAGCACAGATATAAAAAGATCAGAGTGAGACTTATTTTCTGTAAAGATGGATAAAAAATATGTTTTTAACCAAATAACATACAAAATTAAATGAAATAACAACTTTCTCACTGGTAGTTACTGATTTCAGTAACTTTATAACATCTACCAAAGTGCATCTGTTACATCTTAATAAATACATCTTAATCATTTCAGACATTATTGCCCATAAAACATTTCCTATACTTAAAAAAATGTTTTCTCGCTTATTTTTTATACTGCAATATTTTTGTAAATCTCTAGCCTACTTTCAGTCATCATATCTGTCTCATTTTGTTTGTAAGAATTCTTAGACCTAGTGCATGTATTAACAGAACTAACTTTTCACATTATTGCTCTTGGTTTCCATTCCATGATAGAGTACTTTCCTTATTCATTCATCATTCAATTATTTATTTTTCCCTCTCCCTTTCTCCACTATTACAGTGCCATTATTAAACGAACAGCATAACACATTTTGCAGTTTGACAATAAGTACATCCACCTGACAGCATACAGTAAAATGCAGCTCCCTTAAGTTAGATATAAGCTTTCATTTTTAAGTATAATTTGAGACATAATACTTATATTATTACATTATTATTGATTAAACTCTTATTTTGTGTCTAGTACCTGCTGGTTTCAGGTTTAACAGTATCATTTAGAATGTAGCTTACATTTTGGTTAAATCACCTTCTTTTCTATATAAAGATTTATCTTTAAGTATTATTTTTACCCACGTTTGTCAGATTATTTTTATGGAATCGCTAATAGTTTTTCAAAACTGTTTTATTTCCTTTGCTTTATCCCTCTTCTTTTAAAGAACAGAAAAGGGTTTCACAAGAAATCTATGAACTGAAGTGTCTATAGGCTTCCTTTCCACACCTGTTAACTGGTTGCTTATTCCGTTGCAATCTTCTATTTCATCAAAGTTTTCTTTTCTATTTGCCAGTCCATCTTTTTCTTATTTGTGGAATATGTTTTTTTTTTTCATTTTTTTTTATTCCAAGGAAAGAGAAGACTCAAAGTAATGAAATAAATAGAAAAAGTCACTTTAATCTGCTGTTTCTTTAGACTTTAAGATCCTTTCCTTCCTCCACAGTATAGAAATAACTTTCTCCTTTAGCTGTCATTTCTGCAGCTTGTTTGATACAGGCCTCTCTCAAGTAACAGTATAAACTCTCTATGCAGCAAGGGGCAGTTGACTTGAACAGTTTGCTTTGATATCAACAATAAAACATCCAGTCCATGTATTAATGTATTTTCTCATTAAGTCTTTAGGAGTCTTCCCTTCAGTTTCTTCTAATATTACTGGCAACCTCAAGTTGTTTCTGCATGACCTATCATCGATGCATGACCTATCATCAAGCTCAGAAAAGTTATCTGCCATTTATTCACATTTTAATTGTTGTCCACCATTTTATTTCTCTATTTCAGTAGTTTGCATCCCAGTTACACAATTTGAATGGTTGAACCCCTATTTTGTGCAGCCTTTCATTGTTTTCCTTTATAAATTCCAACAGGGAACCACTTATCTTCAAAATCTTAATGCTCCAGGTAAATCTTACTAGAGTGACCAGAATTTTCTATTTCAGCTGCAATAATCATCTGCTTTTCCTAACTCTGCTCCACCCTACTGCTTGTAGTCTCTTTCTGAGTTACTTAACCTTTTACTTGTCTTTTCCCCTTCTTTGTTGATCCGTTGGATATCATAGACACTTCAATTACCAACTTTTGTTTGCAATTTACAGGTCTGCTTTTGGTAATTTCAGCTGTTGTCTTCTAAAACTTCTTTTTTCCTGCTGCTTACACAGCCACCACCATATTGAAATCCTCTGGAAATGTCATTATTATCCATGCCTTGCTCATTTATTTGCTGATGCAGCATATTAACAAAACAAATTGTGATAACTGCATACTTTTGTTACAGGAGGTATGTCTTTATAGTTTAACTGTTCACCTGAATATGACAGCATATTTTATAATTGGACTATAATAATATAGTTGAAACTGGAATATGAACATGCTACCATCAGGTGTTGCCCTAGTAGATCATATTTATAGTGATCATCAGCATAGTCATTTATTCTTGTGTTAGTCTTTAGCTGATTATGCTAATTTCTAACAGACAGTGTGAGATTACTCCAACTATCTGATGCAACCATCCAAATGGCTCTTTCTGACAGAGCTTGGTTACATGATACTTTTCTCATGGATGGAGATTCTTGCTCTCTGACCTCAGGGTGTCATAATTAGTTACTGTACTGACTTATTAGCCAGCAATGGATGTTCTAGATGTTATAACTTACAAGTGAGTCTATTGCAAAGCAATGTGCCTCATGCTGTAGTGGAGAACCACTTTGTAGGAGATACAATCTAATCTTTGATACGTAAATGAAGTTCTATATATTATTAACTGGAATGGTGTTTGAATTTATACTTTTATTACCTTGTGAAAATAACTTTTCGTAAATAAGTCTTTCTACCAATAGCCTATATTTGTTAGTTGCATTTCTATATGTATATATTTCAGATGGCTTTGCTGTTCCCATCTTCATGAAAAAGGCACCTGGTTCACTGAACATAAAATTGTTCTTTTCTCTTTACCTACAGTCCAATGGCATTCATGCTAACAGAGTCAAACTTAAATAAAACATTCCCAAGTTAATATTATGCATAAATAATTGTGATTCTTGTGATCTTTCAGATCTTTGTTAATCGCCATTCTCTCAAAATTGATTATAATTTTTTCTAGCTATCCTTTAAAACTCATTTCAGATAAACTTCCATCTGAAACATGTATCAGGTGAAACAAATTTCTTCAGACAAAGACTGTTTTCTTCTGCAGCAAACACTTCCACACAAAATATTTGATATGCAACTTTTTTTCAGATAATTTGCTATGTCCTGTTCTCAGATGTTATGTCAGGTCTTTTCTGATTAAGTCAAAGCAGCATGTAGAACCCCAGGATCTATAAGCCATTCCATCCTTTCCAAGCTTCTCTTCACTGTGCAACCTTTATCTCTGTTCAAATGTGAGCTTTTCACACATCATGCTCTGAATGTCAGCCTGTCATTCCTTCTTTGACTTACACAGCTTTCACATACATCATGATTTATTGCAACATCATCTTAGTAAGTCAACAGGTGACATTAAAAAGCTATAGGTTCTATTCTCATACCAGATGCATTGATTCGTGTTCCCATAGTAACTCTAAAGTGCAGCATAAAGGAGCAACTATAATCCTGAGGTTCCATCCTTTGGATGAATTGTTAATCTGGGATTCCATTTTATCTCAGTTGATGATGATAAAAATTCCATGGCACATGTCTAAAGCAAACAAGGTGCATTTTCCTTATTTAATTCATCCAAATCAACAGATTAATAGTGAATAATAATAATAATAATAATAATAATAATAATAACAGTGCATCACACGTTCTTATACCATGTATTTCATATTTTATTGTATAGCCTGTATTCTTTTTTCGGCTTCAGTTCATCTACCTTCAGTGCACCAGGTATATTTTTGTACTTCCTTAGATAGCTCTTGGTTTTCCAATATTTAACTATACTTAACATTTCCATATCTCCCTCTGAAATCTCCCTCTAGACCTCTAGATAGTTAAATTATTATATTTTTCTTGTGTTTATCTTGTCCATCCTTATACCTTCCACATACATCTTCCTCTATTGTTTTCTTTAAACCACATCATTTTGTTGTTCTCAAACTCAGAGTAGACCTCAATCCTTTTTTATTAAAAAAGCATAATTATTGACTCCCTTTTTCCTGTTTTTGTTTTGTGTGTGGGTTGGGTTGTTGTGTCAGTCGTCACTGTCTTTTTCAAATCATTGCTACTCTCCTACCTTCTTTAAATCATGCCTGACTGTCGCAGGTCTTCCCTCACACAATCTATCTCTTTGCTGGATGCCCTTGTTTTTTGCGTTCTTCCTGTCTCTCCCAAATCTTTTTTCAACATATAGTGTTGTGCTTTCCTGCACATGCCTGAATGTACAATTTCTATTTGAGCATCTATGCAATTGGAGATACTTTGGCATATGTTCCACAGCATCCATCTTACCATCCATCTCATACACTTTATCTCCATTACTTCTAGCTTTCTCAACTGCTCTACCTTTACTGTCAGTTTTCTGTACCATAGATCTTCCCAGGTAATTAATCACTCATCCAAACAGTCACAAAACCTAAACAGCACTGGTCATGCCACTGTTTTGTCCATCTTACTTTTCAGCTTCTTTGGCATTCTTCTGTTACACAAGACCACTAAAACTCTGTGCCAGGTGGCTGCTGCACCCCTGATTCTAGTCTCCTCAACCATCCCTCCCAAATATTTTAAACTCTTCATCCATTCCAGTATTTTCCCTTCTATCTCAATATTCATCTTCTTCTGAATTCCTCCCATGAATTTGCGACCATGTCAGCTGTCTTGTACGTACTCAGTTTCAACCCACGTGCCTTCAGTTTTGCATTCTATTGCCCTGTCAGTGTTGAAGCTCCTGTCATAGCTTGCTTGTAATGCTACACTGTTTGTATATAGCACCTTTGTTTATCTGTCCCCTCCACTGTGTTGGATATTGTAGTCCATCACCAGTATGAACAGCAATAGGCTCAGACCTGAGCCTTGATGGACATCCACTTGCATTAGGAACCCCTTTTTGAGGCCCAACACTGGTTGTGCTTGTGTCATTATGTAATTGTACTAATTCTAAGAAACATTTTGGGACTTCATACCATTTCAGGGCTGCCAAAATTAGGTTTTGTGGAATCTTGTCATACGTTTTCTCTAAGTCTGTGAATAGGAAGCATGACTCTTGCCTCATCTCCACCATCTTCTCCATTATCTACCTCACTGCAAGCACTGCGTTAGAGACAGTGTCACGTGGAGCGGTTGATCGGGATGCTGCACCTACCAAAAAGTGATGCATGTATCCTAAAGCAACTTCAGAGATATCAGAAACCGTATGTGGAACAGAACTGCAAATTAAAATAAAATATAGTAAAATAAAATATATGCCACATACATAAATGCCTTGAAGAGTATTTAAGAAACTGCAACCATACTGCAGAGCCTGCAGAGCAAATGGAAATTTCAATAGATCGCTGAAACTATGTTTGTAGGAGAAAAGCAATGAACTATACAACTAAATACTTAATACCATTACTTATATAAAATACGCTAATACTATACTACAAATATATATATATATATATATATATATATATATATATATATATATATATAAATATATGGCAGAAGTAATTCAGAGATGGCTCTGGTAGCATGGACATAGATATGGTGAATGGAAGAAACTGCCCAGGTCCATGCTGTTAACTTGCTCCATGCAGTATTATATTCAATGGAAAATAAATGAATAATCTGGAGCATGGCTATTGTGATTCTACAGTAGAAATCCAATTATCTGAACTAATTGGGACCTAGGGTAGTTCAGATAATCAAACTGTTCGGATAACCAACATATAATTACACCAGATAAAATCTTCTAAAATCTTGTTTTTTCTGAATGCAGGAATATACTTTTCAACCATTCAGCATTTCTAGTGGACAATAAAGAATATTTTTTACACATGAGCTGGCTACAAAAATAATCCTCATCTAAATACTGTAATGTTTACATATTCAAATTTTATCATTTTTCCTACCCAAAAACTTCAGAAGGCTGATTCTGATAACTGACATTTCATATAACAGACATTCGGATAATTAACTCTCTACTGTAGTTCTTTCTGTTATCTGTTTACATATTGACACTTCTGTTAATATTGAAAAATTGCAGATAGCAGTTCATATTCACTACCTAACATTGCAAAGGGTAGTCTAGCTGAACAGTTTGCATATTCAAAACTATGCTAATTATATCTCTAATTGATGTTAAATCTGCATATGGGTCTGTCTACAAATATCATACGTTCTCTTTCCATGCCTGATTAAATCATTTTGCTTTTACTTTGTGTTTCATTTGTTGTTCTACTTTTAATCTTGGACATGTAAATCCACAACTGAAGTTTTACAGATTATTATCTCTTAGTAATTAACCCTTGTTTTAGATTACTGCTTTGCACTTTTTCTGACAAAACATTTTATTCTTTTCCAAAAACACAGTTTTGTGCAATTGTTACAACTTTGCTTTATATCTGCCATAATTTCATACAAAAGGTTGTTTTTCATATTATTTTTCTATTGTTCCTTAAATCTTTATTACAGCCCTCTTTTTCCATCTTTTCCCTCCCTGGCATTTCTCTTACAGCTGTCTGCTTAACTCTTAACATGACCCCCAGCTTATTTCTATACTGCCTTCTATCATTTTCTACATCAAATGTTTCCTAAATTATAAAGCTGCAAATTTTAGAGTGCATCTTCTTTTGTTTTTAATTCCTGCATAAAATATGTCTGTCTGTTAATGAATTTTACTATAATTCACAGTATTGTTTAAAGATAAATTTCTTAAAACCTGCTATAAATGCGTGTTTCAATACCTACTGAAGTCTTACATCCAGACCAAGAATCTTACACCCCTGGCCAAAAATTCATCTCAAACCCCTCTCTAGATAACTCACAACTTGAAACTGTAATTCAGTTCAACTCTTATTTTATAGATAGTATTGCATTTCTAACCAAGCATCCCTCAACATCTAATACCAACCCTGCTTAACAGCCACATATCACCACATCCACTTTCACCTTCAATCCTCTGCACACATCCTCTCTAAAACTTATCTTAAACAAACTTAAACCATGTTCTTCTTCTGCTAACCTTTCAAACGAGTACCTAAAATAGAAGTCAATAGCATTCCCTATCCTGTCTCAGTCTTTATAAATAGGTCATTCCAGGAATCCCATATTTCCTCTCTCTGGAAAAAAATCACACATTATCCCTCTGCACAAAAGAGAAAATTCAGCAGACATTAATAAATTTAGACCAATAGCAATCTTATCTCCCCTCTCTAAAATACTTGAAAAATGTTTTCAAAAACAATTGATAGACTATCTCCTGCAGGAAGAACTATCCCCACACAACATGGCTTCCATCCTTCCCATAGTACTAGCACTGCTCTTCTATGCTATATAGATTCTATCAATAAAGCTAGAGATAATGGCAAGCTAGTCTCTTCCTTATTTCTAGACTTGTCTAAAGCCTTCGACAAAGTTTGTCACAGCAAGCTTCTACTTCAAATGTCCTCACTAGGTCTCTCTCAGCCCACCCTTCTGTGGTTCAAAAACGACCTGTCCAATAGGTATCAGTCAGTGAAATGGCACTCCATGCTCTCTCCTTACCTCACAGTCACCACTGGTGTACCACAAGGGTCTATCATTGGCCCCTTCATCTTTAACATTTTCACCAATTCCCTTTATACTTCCACACACCAGGCCACCTTAATACAATATGCAGATTATTCCACTCTCATTTGCACATCTGCCAACATGGTACACCTCTAAAAAATTACTATTGAAGGTTTAACAGCCAGTAAAACATGGCTCTGTAACTCTGAACTCATGCTCAACCCAAACAGACAAAACTACTACTTTTTCCCCAAATCTCTCTCTCTCTCTCTCTCACACAAAAAGACAAAATTGAATGTCTTCTCTTTTGATAAGACAACCATTCAAGTTATTTCTCATTGCAAACTATATGGGGTGATACAGGATGATAATCTTACACTTACATTCAATCTGCATATACAAGATTGCATAAGAAAACTCATCAAAAACTAGGGGTGCTTTACAGAGCAAAACACTTTCTCCGACACAACTAATACCACACTTGCCTGTACTTATCTCCTCCCCACTATTCTTTATTGTGCTCCCATTCTTAGTAACCTCCAGGCTTCATAAAAATTAAAACTTGAACAATGTTAGTAAAAAGTTGCTAAATTTGTATTACATACCTATTTCAGAACCCACCACTGTATATCACTGAAAAGGCTAAATTGCTTAGAACTGCCACTTCAAGTAACTTAGAACTGCCACTTCAACTAACTTATACACAACTTCTTAGCACCTATAAAATTATCCAACGTCCATCTGCCTGTCCATCACTAGAAATCATCCTACACAGCTATGTTCCCAGTTGGTCATTGTGATCCAATGACCAAAAACTCCTGTTTGCCAACAAACCTAGGAGATCTGCTAGGCATTGTCTGTACTCTTACAGGGTTGCTAAGGCCAGCAATGCCTTACATGTATCCATCAGGTTGATACCCTTCCTCCCGTCTTTCAAAACCACTCTGAAAGACTTGCTAGCTAAAATCTGTCTCCTGTCTTGTTCAAAACAGGGATAAATTATATTCCTAAATGTGAACCAGTACTTTCTCATTCCTTATAACTCCTTACTCTGCCTTCTTCACTTACATCCTTACTGCTATCTAATTCTCTTCCCTGTGTTTCTCTCTAAGTTTATCATAAGCCTGTTTCCCCTCACTTCATATTGCAATTCCTGTTTGTGTTAAACTAACTTACATTTAATTTCTCTAGAAACTCTCTAGAATTTCTCTAAATATTAAATGATTGTCATATAGCTTGTATCTATTCTTAACCAAATTTTATATTATGTCTAATTTGTTATAATTATTTAAACTGTCGATGTTTTTGTTTTATTTCTGAAGATTGTAAAATTATTATTCTGAAAATGTTTTGTAATAATTTGGAGATTTTCTTCCCAGGCCTCCACTGAAAATGACCTTCTATCCAGTCAGATTTTCCCAGTAGTAAAATGCCAATAAAGAAATAATGAAACAGATTTAATTAACTGCAGCTTTTTTTTAAAAAAGAAAAATAAATTTAGTCCATAACTTAATTATATTCCTTCTTATTCAGTACTTTTCTTAAGTTCTCAACATATCGCTGTACATAGGGATTTTATAATCTCCATGTAGGAATAGTAGAAGACCTACATGGAATGTACCATGGCCGTGTATGTGGATGCCCCTCGGCAGTGCACCTTGCATGTTAATGAATGCGGGTTACTGAGGAAGAGCTGTGTAACATGATTAATAAATGAGTGTAGGGAGTGCGTTACAGTGTCCAGAGGTGAGTAGCACACTCCCGGCACTACTGTCAAAGTGCCGGATATCAATGCATTTAAAAAGTAGTTTAATTTTTCTTTCTTTTTTTTTTTGTGCTTGCGCAACATGGCATGGCACTTAGCAACATGTGCCAAACATCTAAAAATAGAAACCGGATACATTTAATTATTTATTAAAGGGAAAGTTTAAGCATAGCTGACCATGTTTGAGTGGTGCAACATGGTACTTAGTGGTGCTTAAACGTAATGGAGAGATATATGGAAAAATATAACAATTCACATGGCCATGTAGCTGAATGGTTAGAGTGGTGGCCTTATGTGCAGTAGGTGCAGGGTATGAATGCACACAGTGGTTATTTTGTAAATACACAGTATGACACATTTTTTAAATTCCAATTAAATTTTTTGATTACACAGACAGGTTATGAAATTTAGTTTGCAATTACATCATTTTAAAATGTATTATGAAATCCTGCTTTGCTGTGCTTAGTTAAACACTGCTAAGCAACAGCTAAACCTTGCCAAGCACTGCTTAAACAAGGACTGTTTTAGCTGTGCTTAGCTGGTCTGCACATTGCAATGTCCATTTAAGCACTGTTCAGCCACATAAGCTGGTTAGTGCACTTCTTAACATTGCTTAGCATTTCCAGTTTAAGCACTGCTCAGCTGAGCTCAGTAGGTGTGCATGGTGCTAAGCAAAGCACTGCATTTTTAAAAATGGTCCAATAGTGGAAAAGGGAGGAAAAACAGCCTTATTTAAGTGCAAAAGGCAGGAGAACAGCCGTAATCTGTTGAAGTTTGATCTTGGCAGAGACTATGGCAGGAGGTGGAGAGGCTTTGCGCTTCTGGGTGCAACTGTGGGGCATTCTGGAGTCCAGGTTCATGGTTGGGCTCTTTAGAAAATACCATGATGTCTGGCTGCTGCAGGGTCAGTACCATGGGTCAGAATGCAAATCAGAGGCCTGGGTCCAGCTGGCACATGATCTCACCAGTGCAACTGGTATCCCCCGCACAGGTGAGCAGCTGCATCATCATTATGATGACCTGAAGGGATCTCTTGGCAATTTGGGTCCAAGATGCCAGAGATGGGAATGTCCAACCAGTTTGTAAGTATTGTTATCATTGCTTTACCAAATGTACTCTGAATGTGTGAAAGACAGATAATCATTTTTTCTCTTCCCATAGCTGCAGAGGAGAGAGCTCACAACCTGAAGGCCCATGTAGGGTGCCTGGCCAGCTTGTGTGGTGAGTACAGATGTATCTTGCAATCTATAGTAATATAAACAATAAAGACTAATAATGGGCATCTGTCCAACAAAAGAAATCACCCCATACATAGCTCTCCATTTCGCCTCCATGTACACTGCACACAGTCAATCATTACCTTAATTAATCAACACAGTTATGTTGTCCCCCACCCCTCTCTCTCTAGGATGTGAGGCTCCAAATTCCAAATTGTCCACAACCTTCACAGCTGTTGCTGTACAAGACATGGAGAGCTATGGTCCTTACCTACAGCTGCCATGCACATCCCTACCTGCCTTTCACTGTATTTTTCCACCTGCTTGCCCCCATTTCATCACTTTTCTATCACCCCTTTTTTCTATTCTTTTTTTTTTTTGGAATTAGAGTGGGTTTAAGCCAGGCTAAGCAGCATGGTGTGCTGTGCAAACCCACTTAAAACTGCCTTAATTACCTTCTCACACTGTTAGGCACATTTGCAAAATAATTACCCCTGCCAAGTCTCAAACCCAGGACCCTATTTAGTACAGCACAGTGGATTAGCCTACTAGGCCACTTAGCTCTGAAATAAAACACGTGTTTCCATCAACATATCCTGATTGACAATGACACAATGCTTGTACATATAATGCGAAAATTGACAGGATACTTGGGACTGTGATGACACCAAATCAGTACACAGTCAAATAAATACTGACAATATATATGAAGCCTAGGATATTAGGTATAGCTGACAACTACACAGACTGTTCCAGAATGTTCACAGTTCTGCCATCTACAGTTGGCACAGTTGGCACACAACCTATTCTGTGTATTGAAGTACTGGCAAGTCAGTAAAGACTGAGGTTACAAAATCAAAACAGACAGTTCAGTGTTACACATCATAGCCATCCGAACACACATGCTAATGCCAGTCCTGTGTAATAGACTGTATACATGCACATATATCTTGCAAATACACCTGCTGCAGTATTGAATCAGTAGCTCAGTCTGCAAAATTCTAAGCATGCTGTACATTTTTAAATCTCGTGTGTTGTACTTCAATTACATGATTGTGGATACAACAAATAATGACTAAGTCTTGCACTTTTAACTGAAACAGGTTGCTGCTACTGCATTCACTCCTACCCATCTTAGCACATCAAAGGCCTGTGGGTAGGGACACACTGCACAGATATGTAGAGACTACCTATAAGTTGACAACCATTGTCCGATTGACACTGTTATATGCCATATGTAACCTGAAGCACATGCCTCACCTGGACTGTTTGGGTAGCCTCACCCTGGCTATGCTGAAACAACAGAGCTGACACTGTTCCCTCACTGACACATACAGCTTGCTGCCTTCCAATGTGTTCACACTCCCCAGTAGGACACCTGGGCAAAGAAAGTAGCCACAACCTGCAACATATGTGGCAGTATATTCAGCTACCTGCTACAGACTTACCATATCTCCCAACCACTTAGAACAATGGATCCACACAACACCCATACATAAAGGTGTGGGAAGGCAAAGGTCAAGCGACAGGGAGATGTGTCACAGTGTTTCCCTACAAACATACACAGCAGATAGACCAGCAGCTACTGCAGCAGCATGCATTTTCTGATGCTTATAAGGTATGACACTCACATTTGTCTTCCCCCTTACTGAGCTCAAACCATATTGTTTAACACTAACCTGCCACATAATCATAAAGTCTGTTCATAATGGCCAAAAATAACATATAAAACTGTGGACTTACCACATAAATCCCAAGAGTGGACAGTATTTCTGCCTGCCCTGTGTGATGCTGTAGTCTCCACACCTCCATAATGTCCATCTCACAGACTAGGAAAGGGGCCAAGGCCTACATGAAGGCCATAAATATAGCACTGCTGCGCCATGTCACTGAGTAATGACAGTGCAACCCAGCTGTTCTGGATGCAATTAGCAAGTCTGAGCTACAGATTGGTGCACAATCAATCACCTGCCCATGAACATTACCTACAAAATGCAAGCAGCTGCCTATGGTAAACATATATCACAACCAATATTTTTCAGGATTCCTGCACAGAAAGGAGTACAGCACTCTACCAGGTATATAATAGAAGTCCCCAGTAATGGCACGCAGATGGGAAGATAAAGTTATGGGGAAAAGGGATTACAACAGTAAGACAGCAATACATACCTTGGAATGACATGTTGCTCATAGTCAGCTGTCCAGCACCTACAGGCTTCACTGTCAACTCTGCTTGATGTGACATAGATCACAGCTATGGCCCTTGGAAGCCCTCCTACAATGGTTGATTCTTGTACAAATGCTATTGGATTTTGTGTTGCACAATAGTGACAGTAAGTAATCGTGCACAAGACTGGCTTATCCCATGATGTACTCTCATTCAGCTCTTCTCAGTCTGTGAATGTCACACAGGAATAGTTCAAACATTGCACAGTATCCGTGAATGTCCTTGAGTTACTCTGACTACGTCACTGTGTACTTGATATCCGTATCATATCACTTGAAAGGTATGGCTAGCATACCTGGTAACCCCCTACAGCAGGACTTCAGGTCATAGACAGTAGTAGTGGGGGGATACAGGCTCGACCTCAGTGACAGAGTGTACTTATTGAGCTTACAAAGTAAGGGAATGCATACAGTAACAGATATTATGCTACTATAACTGTTTTCTGAGGGTTCTGGTGCGTGATAGCCAGATTCCCCACAGTTTGAGAACAACCATTACATATTGTCCAAACATTTGCCAGATATCCACATTTTACTGTCATAGGGTCCACATATATTAGGCACATGTACACATTCTGCAAACATCTGTGTACTGCAGACATTGGACACCTACAGGGAAGATAACCTACAGCACTTCTGCAGTGGTGTCTGTCATTGTGTCACATGGATGTTGCTGGACTGTCCCCTTATACTCATAGTAATGCTCACCTATTTGTCAGACAGTGGCAGCATGACATAGTACTGGGACATCACTCATAGACGGCACACTGCAGTATGGCATTGATGGGAGTGGGAACATAACAGCATACTCCATCAAAGCACAAAGAGCCATAACTGGTATTCATAGGATCATAGGACCATAGGTGGTTACTACCCTATTGGCCCTGAGGCCCTTATAAGCCTAGCCATGTATTTAGACCATGTTTATAAAAGTCAGCATCTGATGCCACAGTCCAACAGGGACACGGACAGAATCCCAAGGGTGTAATTCCTGTTTCACATCCAGTTATCCAGGTTGTATTTGAAAAGGGGTAACAAGGTACTCTGCTTGAAGTGGAGAGGGAGTCTATTTCACAGATGGAAAAGTCCCTGGGACACAAATCTGTCCCACCAACAAGTCCTGTTGATGTCACAGAGCAGGTTGACAGCACATGTGTGGGTTACTCGATGGAGCTTCACTTGCAGATATGCAGCATTCCCATCAAAATGGGGTCCGTGATCATCTTGTATGCCAGGCAGAGGTCATGTCTGAGGAGTTTGTATGAGACTGAGTAGCGGGATAGGGCGTTTAGCCTATTGGTGTATGGCAGATGTTTGAGGCCCTGGATTTTCCTGGTGAGGAACCTCTCTGGTCTTTCCAGCTGCTGCATGTGCTTTGCGAGGTACATGCTGAAAGGGACATTGTACTCAATAATGGGCCTTATAAGGGAAGAATACAGGGAAGTTATAACATCCTTGTTCCTAGATGAGATACCCTTTCTTATGAGGTGGGCCATGTAGAAGGCTTTCTGTACAGCCGAAGCAACGTGTTGGACAAAAGTCAGGTTGGTATCAACCTGTCTGCCCAAATCCCTCATGACTACTTGTGTGCCTATGACTTTGTTATTAATGTGATAATTTGTGGAGAGATCACATTTCCCAAAGGGGATGATGATGCATTTTGTGGTATTCAGCTTGAGGTCATGTTTCTGGCACTAGTCACTTGTCTGAGTAAGACCCTCTTCGAGGATGTCCACATCACTAGTGGATTTGGTGACAGCATCCAGCATACAGTCATCTGCTCACTTGGTCAGCCGTAGCCCACTGTAGTTGCCCTGCACCTCAGAAAAGTTATCCCAAATGACAAAAACCCCAAGATAGAACCCTGGGGTACATCGCTTGTTACGGGTCTACTGCTTGAGGTGGCTTCCCCTATTTGGACTAGGTGGGTTATATCAGTGCACCAGTTTGTTACACATCTAGTAACATACAGATTGCTGCCTAGTTCAGAGAGTTCATCTATTATGGCCGAGTGTGGAATAGTGTCGAAGACTTTGTCCAGGTCAAGGTAGGCAGTGTGCACTGTTTTCCCCTTATTCATGGCTTTGATGACTGTCTCAAAGAAGTCGACCAAATTTAACAGATATGAGTTCCCCTTAACAAAGTCAAACTGTGTGGGATCAAGTGTGTGGAGGTTGCCAATGTCCTTGTTAATTAGGTGCATGATAATCTGTTCCAAGGCCTTGCAGATCAGGCTAGTTAGGCTGATGGGTATATAATTTTCTGGATCGGTGGAGACTCCACCTTTGTACAAAGGAATGACAGTGGCTTTCCTCCACTCAGCTGAGACAAAGTCAGTAATCAGCTTTTGGTTGAATAGCATGCCTAATGGTGCTGCAAGTTCCTGCCTGAGTTCATGTAGGATGCAGCCTGGGATGTTATTGGGTCCCATGGAGGCTGTATGTTTTGCCTTTGAGAGAGCAGTGATGAACTGTTCCCTATATATTAGGGGGAGGAGCAGGTACTGGGGACGTCCTGATCCTCTGATCGAGGGGACTTTGGGGTGATGTTTTTAACAAATCTGTCAGGAGGCAAGTGTACTATACCTATGGCATATGTATATGTGGTGTCCTTGACCACCACTTCTGAACAGATCTGGGTGCTTCCTTTGAGGTTGTGAACAATTGTGCAGAAGGACTTATGATTGTCTGTAGTAGGTGCCACCAATTTAGTCTCAAAGTTTGCTTTGGAAGATGTCAGTAGTGCCCTTATTTGCTTGATCAAGCTAAGGAAACATTGCTTCCAATTGGGCACTTGCTCCTTCCTGGTCTTGGACAGTGATGTTTTCCTGTTGTTATACAGTTTATTTATTTCAGATGTACACCATTCAGGTTTACTCATCCTTGCAGAGGATGATGTATTCCTGTTGGGTATTCCTGATCCCATGTATGTATATAATTGTTCATATACTGCTTTGGTGCAGTTTTGGAAACTGATGCCAGTTCCTACAGATGGATAGTGAGCTGTGAAACTGTTTATACCATACCTCAGGAGCCTGTAATCAACTCTGGAGACATTGTTATGTCTGACCCTCACTAGACGACTATTGTGGGAGATGGTGAATTCAAAAGTTACCGCTTTATGGTCGGATCTTACCAGGGAGGATGATACTGCAGGGATGCTGCTGTGGTTACTCATGTTGTTTAATACCATGTCCAAGATATTTGCACCTCTTGTAGGGGTATCATCTAGCTGTTCAAATGTGATTGCATTGGCAAACTCTATGAATCTCTGGCCATTTCTATTCTGGCATGAGTAGTTCTTCCAATCTATGTTTGGGTACTTAAGATCACCCAGGATAAGGGTGAAGGGCTGCATTCTGACAAAGTTGAACAGGTCCATACAGGGGAATGGTCATCATGAGGCAGATTTGGGGGCAGGTAGCTAGATATGATTTCAATGGGGGTTTTGTCAATGGTTAACTGCACCTTGAGCATCTCCCATGCATCATACCATTTGACCAGCCTGGAAATGTGTATGTCTTTGATATATATTTAAACTCCACCTCCTTTGGCTTTACTGGCTGCAGTTTGGGGTCTGAATCAATGATAGGATGGGTAATCAGGTAAGGCTGGAGTGCTGTTTGTAGCTGTGAACCAGGTTTCTGTGACTGCACAGATGTCAACATTTTCTAGGCTTAAGAATGCTCACAATGAGAGCAGTTTCATTTTCGGAATCCTACCATTTAGTAGCATGACCTTTACGTTGTGTTTTTTAGACATTTTTATGTTGGTAGTCTTAACCTCATCAGTTCTCCTAAAAAGGGCACTATCAGGGAGGTGAGAACCTTTGACAGCAGCCTGAAGCACAGGTGAGACAGATGCTGGCCAGCTCTGTCAAAGCATTGTGATCTGTTGATCATGTCCTCCCATGCTGTCAGGTACTGGCTCACCCTGGAATGGCACCAGAAATACAGCCAATTGCTAAAGTCAATAATTTCCTGTTTGTATTGAGGTATCACTGTGGGTGATGGCAGAATGCTGCTTAAGGCTAGGGACGTACCTGCCTGGGACATATAATCAGTGAGCTCAATCATGTTTCTCTTCATATAGTCCAGGGCGGTATGTCTCACATCATTCATACCAGCATGGACTATGAGTTATAACAGTACCTGTTGCTGAGAGACTGCAGTGAGTATGTGATATGGCAGATTCTGGCACCTGACAGACAACTAACTGTGACCTTCTCCTTACCCAGCTTGCTGTGAGGCACATCTGTGTGTCTCACAATGGAGTTTCCTATGACTAATAAGCTGTGTTTATGGTGAAGCCTTAGTGGCTGTGAGACACAGGTGTATGGACTGCACACAGTATGTGGTGTGGAGGGCTGTGGAGATTGCATGTGTTTTTCCTCAGAGGTCTCCTTTGTTTGGGTATGTTTATGTTGAGGACCTCAGCATATGTGGGTGTGTGTTGTGTAGGTGTGGGCGGTGTGTGATGTGTATTGATTGTGTTGACACCCTTTTCATTGCATTATATACTGGCTTGAGAGGGAGAGATCACGGACTCTAGGTTCCTAATATAATTGCATCACTCATAAATTGTGTTCCTAGTTGTTGGTAGTAGATGGTTGCCCATGTGCATGTGCCAGGTACTACACTGTGTCAGGATGCCCATATCAACCAGACTGGCAGGAGAACTATAAGACATTGCCCATCCATATTTGCCAGAATCTGAGGGAGAAAAGCCAGGGAGGCCTAAGTGCTTAAACCAAAAGTATGAGGCTTACAATAACACAGTTTAGACAGGGTATAATCAAGCAGTAATAAATGCAACAGAAAAGAAGCAGTTGAACCCTTTAGAGTAAAAGCAGCAAGTAGCAGGACAAAGCAAGATGAGCAGGAAAATGTGTGATTTATTGCCACTATGTTGCTGATAGCCACATACATACTGTGTTAATATATGGTGGGGTATCATGTGGTAGTTAGCAGAGGATAGTGCTGGACAATCTGGATGTGCAGGGTGTGTACATAGGTGAAGGCAATGTACGTGGTCCTGTGACACGTTCCCCTCATCTTGTCTTTCAGACACCATGTACAGATGGAGGCAACCACCTTTTTCTGCTGTCAAAAATGAAGTGATCATGGATGGGCTCAGATTCCATCACCACATTCTACTTTCTAGGAGTCACCAGAATTGGGAGCAATGTGCTACACTGTGGGCTAATCTTGTAGCATCAGTGAGCCAAGTAGGGCTACAGGAAAGAAGCTATGGGCAGGTCCAACACCGGGCGACCGATATGATAAATGCTGAAAGGCAAAGGGCCACTGCTGTGGCCAGGGTCCATGCTACCACCAGTGGAGGGCCTGCAGCAGAACAACCACTCTTGGTCACAAAGGAGTTCCTGGCAAACCTGGAATCAACCACCAGCTCCCAAGCATCCATCACCCCATACGTCATGGAGGTGGGTGGCACAGCTTCCACAGCAGAGGAGCATCCAGGTAAGCCTCCTGTGTTCATCACTGTAATACTGTAGCAGTCATTATGGCAGCCTCTGCATACCAGTACACAGATGTCAGGTCAATCTGCATGTGGTGGAGGTGTTACTTGTAACACACACTTGTGCGCACATACTCACAATCTCAGCAATGTGGGCAGTATCAGGCTTTATACGATACATGGTGATATCCGCACATATTATCCTGTAATAATGCCACATTTGTATTGCTGACAATACTTGTCCCTCACATTTCCATAGGTACATCTGATGTGACCGGACTCCAACATCCTGTAGCCGGTGAGTGTGTTTTGTTATGGCTCATATATACCCTATGAATGTTAAGTGCAGCCAGTTTGCCATAAACACAACTGTGATGCTTAGCCAAAGTGCAATATTTGTATGTTCAGTTTTGGAGGGGTTCACTGCAATGCATTGAATCAGTAATCACAGTAGTTTATTTGCAGGAGCTGTTACATATTTGCACTTGTTGTGAAGGTCTATGCAGTCTGCTATACCAGGGGCAATTGTGTGGTGAAGATGGGTTCACTGTGTTGTAAGTGCAGGTCCATCACATACACTGAGATATTGCTTATCTCACAGGTGTATAGTACTGACAACATTAACCAGACATAGCTGCAGTGCATGTTATGAAGGGTCCTATCTTGCCTATGCATATGGTGGTCTGCTTGTGTGTTGTGCATTGGATCAGAAATAAAATGTAGTATGTATAATGCAGTTGTGGCACCTCACCTGTATGTGTGTATATGGATCAGCAGACATAATAAGGCAGGTACACTGAATGTGTGATAAGAGACCTTGGGACCCAGGTGGACAGTAGTCTCTCCTTTGATAGTTACATCACCACAGTAGTCAGGAAGTCCTTCTACGAGGCACACCTCATCATAAAAGGGTTCTCATCCAGGAAAAAAGAGGTCATTGTTCCTCTCTACTCGACACTTATTAGACCCATTATAGAGTACAATGCCCCTTTTGGAATGTACCTCACAAGACATCTGCAGCAGCTGGAAAAGCCACAGATGTACCTCACAAAGAGGATTACTGGCCTCAAAGAAAATGCCCTACACTGACTGTCTCAAAAAACTCCAACTTTACTCCATAGCATATCGCCTACTCTGAGGTGATCTCTGCCTAACATACAGAGCTATGTCAAACCCAGAGCTGTTGGACATGCTACACCTAAAGAAATCCCAATCCCTCTGAGCTACACACTCTAGGGACCTAAACCTTGACACCACAATAAACAGGACATGCTGGAGGGATAGATTCCTGCTCAGAGACTTCCCATACTCTGGAACAGGCTACCCATCTATGTCAAACAATGTTCTTCATTAGCACTCCTCAAGAAAAGTCTTGATGAGTGGATGGGAAATAAGAAATACACCCCAGGGATCACTTTTGTGTCTCTGCTCAACAGTAGCACAGGAAGATAACTTTCTTGGGTGGCGTAAGCCAGGGAACCTTGTTGGCTAGGCTTACGTAGGCCCTTTTGCCGATAGCCTAGTACCTACCTATGAACCTATGAACCTAGATATTAATGTAGGTATGTTCTCTTCCTCCTCACAGGTGACCATGGGGGTTGGAATGTGTCCCCCTCACAACTTGATGTCAGTGTCTTATTAGACTCTGATGATGATGGTGGCCATAGTGAGGTGCAGGTGGGGTTGTTGGGGGCTGAATATGTCCCATGGGTTAACATCCTACTCTCCCCCAAATGTCCACACACACAGTCAATATGTCCACATATACCCAGTCCCCTGTGGCCACAGATATTGGACAGTCACAGTTTGGCGGCATCAAACAGGAGATTGTGGTGACTATGACATCAGTGACTGTTGACACTAGCCATAGCTATACAGCTGGCAAGGTCCCACACAGACATATTGACAGGGGTTCTTGAAGGAGGACTGCTGTCCATCCATCACCTGTCATAGGTGTCACATCACAAGTCACTCGACACATGTTTCAGGCCATCATGGAGGCACAGGCACATTCCAAATGCAACACCAGATGGATGCTCAGGATCATGGATGCATCACTGTCTGGCATCTGTGACACCATCCACAACATTGGGGATTCCATGCATCACTTCACTGATGTAGTGGACAGATGGTGGGGTCCGACATTCTCAGTCCTTGACCACTTATTGTCTGTGCTAGAACATGTGGTGAGAATAGGGCATTGGCCACCTGTCTGTAGGTCAGAAACATCTGCTCAGAGTCCTTGTGGCTGTGCACAGTCATGCTCCCATAATGACAGCACCTCCAGTACTACAGAAAAAGGGGGTGTTGTCCACACCATGATGTGGCAGGCCATGGGCACTTTGTCCTGGGTGGTCCCATGAGGGACACAGTCCTAGCAGACACCAGTCACCATCAGCTACTAGTACCACATCAGACCCTGAGTATAGTGGTTGCACTTCCACTCCTGTCAGAACTAGTTCCTGTGTTCATGGCCAGAGATGGTGAACTGTCCAGTCTGCCATGTCTGTTCTACTGCTGTCCAAAATACCCACGAGTAGGGCTAGCACATGGCTTAAATGTGTACACATACACAGTCATACATCAGTGTCACATGCAAGTCACCAACAAACACACACAGCACCTCTCCTTGGCCCAGCTGACCACCATCCCTTCCTGAGCCCCACACATGAAGTTAACTGTTTGGCACAGCCTAAGCTCTGCTACACCACACACTGTGCATGTGATGATTGCTGTGCCACATCCCTGCCATCCATAAAATCAATGCAGGGACATGCAAATATGGGTCTGACACACAGGGTGACTATAGTACATTACATCACATTGTTTACTATGGTTCTGTTATGCCATGACAGGTGCTATCTGCTGGCATGTGTCATGAGTACACATAAAGATGTTGGTTCCTTTGTTGCATGATGTTAGATTGGCGGAAGTGTCAGAGAATGACAGGTGTCTCTCAGAATTTTGTATGTTTCTGTTGCAGGGGTCTAGTTGACTATGCTGTGGAGACTTGTTGGTGATACAGTGGCTCAGGATGGCATGGTAGCAAAGCAGACATCTGACATCAGCAAGGTAAGGCTTTACATGTGCATGGTTACCTAGGTGCATCTGTGTGGAGCAGTGTGTCAAGGAAAATGGGGTGGACAGTGTACCTCTGCATGCATGCCCCATGACAAAGCAGGCCACCCTTGATACATGTCACTTAGAGGTGAGCTATTTAGGGGCAGCAGGTACGCATAGGGCCATTGCACACACAACACATATGCAAGACTGGCACACTGTTGCAAGGGGGTATATTTACACACATATATATATATATATATATATATATATATATATATATATATATATATATATATATATATATATACATATATATACATATATATACATATAGATATATATATATATATATATATATATATATATATATATATATATATATATATATATATATACATATACAGAGACACCCACCCACACACACACACACACACACACACACACACACACACACACACACACACACACACACCTGGTCTTCTAGAGATTAGAACCCCTATCTACCTAGTTATAGATACTATAGTACTATGTACTAATCACATGGGCCACGGAGGTTATATGTTGTAAACGTGTCTGACAGTGATGTTAATGTGGATGACATCAGCAGAGTCTGTAAATAAGGCCAATGGGAGGGGGGGTTGACAGGCCCTAAAAATGTATACCATTGCACACAGGTGGGTGAGACAGCCTCACTGCTGCAAGAGGATATATGTACTCTAAACACATGCTTACATTAACAGAGTTGCCCTTATTGAGAATAGAACCCCTAGCTATCTAGTTATGTATACTATAACACTACATACTTACCACATGAGCCACACAGCTTATTTATTCCAAGAGAGTAAGCCAGTGCTGTAAATGTGAATTACATCAGCAGCCCTTGTAAAGGAGGCCAGTGAGGAGGTTTACAGATAGGCACAAGGCCTGAAAATGTTCAACCATTATACAGAGATAAGTGAGATAGACATGCTGCTGCAAGGGTGCATATTTCTGCAC